>NC_134900.1:1495000-1520000 GCF_041734735.1 Babylonia areolata | reverse complement strand
AGACGTGGTAGAGGACCCATATCACTGAAAGATGACCATTCATTGGTCTGTTATCCATGAACCTACTGCTATTAATGTTCGGTGGTAGGATAGGCCATATTTTCTATACATCGCAGGGGGAATCCCCAGCCGTTCTTAGTCATTGTCTTTTCTGTGTTTATACCTCAAGGGAATTTTGTACTCTAGACTGACTGGCGGTGAAAGGGTTAAACCCTTCAGCTTCAGGATGATTCTGTCTAATGACAGTGACCCAAATATTTGCGAGACTGGAACGGCCCGGCCCGCCCGGAGGGTATGTCTGGTACTTTTGTTCCACAGACCATCACCTTGAAACCGTGTCAAGGTACGTCCTTTTGGGATCTTGCATGATTTATATATACTTAGTGACTATGAAGAATTAATTATGGTCTGTTTTTTGTTGTTTTTGTTTTCACTAAATGTACGACAAAACCGGTTAACAACAACAAAAAATCAGCTGAAAAATTAATAATGTGTGGTGCCGTGGACTTGTGATGCCTGTCATATATATATATATATATATACATATATATATATAATTTTATTTTATTTTTTTTAGTTTAAGCTTAATCTAAAAGTATTATGTAATTTGAGAAGTCATATTGTTCCACCTGATATGCGCTAGATCTAAGGGATTGAGTGCATATTTATTGCCACGATATATTCCTAAAACCTGTTATACACACACACACACACACACACACACATACATATATATGTATGTATGTGTGTATATGCACGTTCATCATATGCATTCAGTACAATGAATTTGTGAATTGCATACATAACAGGCTTACACGCACACGCAGACCCCACCACCACCACCCCCAACGCACTTACACACACACACACACACACACACACACACACACACACACAGAACCACGTTTATGTTTTATTATTATTTTTTATTCATAATTCTCACACATCATTCAGGAAAGAACAATTTATGTCATAAAACAAACTGGCATTGCAAACATAATCATCAATAACATCCAAGAAGAAATAACAAACAAAAACAAAAAAACAGCTTAAAATTCTGCATACTTACGACCAGGTCCCACATGTTAACCAACGAGTATTGACATGATGTATAACAGAACAACAACACACTCCTCTCAGTCAAATTATTGGCCAGCCGTGTTACTGTTCACGATTTTCAGTCATGCCTAACTGAACAACACACATCACTATTTATCGATCACATACATTTTATCAAACGATCATCACTTGGAAAACTTGAGATTTTTTTTCTCTCGCTTGCTTTACATGATAACGATTGGTTCGTTAAAAGGAAGAGGAAGGATGTGGGTGGGGTTGGGGGTGGAGTGGTGGAGGGGAGGTAAGGAGTGTTTCACTCTGGGCTTGACGACACGTTGACAGGAAACATCAAGCATGACCTTCGGTTGATAACCAGTCAAAGACTACATGTTCAGTTTTGAAGTTATCAAATCAATAAGTGTGGTACACTGATTACATTTTCAATCGATCATCTGATCATTTATTTACAGCTGACGAGTATAATTTCCTTCGTATCACAAAGAAATAAAAAGAAATAGAAAATAAAATAAAATAGAATCAAGTAAAATAACATGAATACAACACAGTACATCAGAACTACACCTAAAATCTCCCACCGGCACTCATCCACTAGGAATGGCTGCTGCGATACTGGGTTCGAGATTGTTCAGTTGTTTCTAAAAATCTGCAACAAAACGGTTACAAACAGCAGAATATAATAACGTCATGTAGCAGCATATGTAAAGCACACTTTTTTTTTTCTTTTTTTTACAATTTCTTTCTTTACGAACTCAAACTGTAACGTACACACCCTAACATAACATCGTGGTACTGACGTTAATGCAGGTCCTACGATCTAGATTGTTGTATCCCGTTTTCGTGTGTAAATTCAAAATAAAGATTTCATCGACAGTAATAAATTTAAAAAAAAAAAATTCAAAACCATTTTACAAAGTCAATATACAATATGCCATTACCAAACTTTCCACTCACTGGATGCTTCTTCCACTCTTGCGATTGCATGTGGCCTATAAACTGGAGCACTACCAGCGTACCAGTATTTGTAAAATATTCAGCGACATACGTTTTCTACAATGACGTCATAATGCAGGCTTTGGGTTATGACGCAAGATATGTCTTCTTTTTTTTTCTAAAGAAATTCATCATCATCTGTCCATCAGGGCTTTAGCCACCGATAAGAACAAAAATACTACAACTACTTCTGCTGCTGCTGCAGATACTACTGCCACTGCTACTACTACTACAACTACTTCTACACAATCCACTATCTATGGGAACTCTGGCGGCTTTGGGACAAGAAAACACTGGGCAGCACAGGAAAACAAACACAAACTACTACAACCCACAAGCTTCATGCAGAGGGCTATACGGGTGAATGCGTGGGTGTGTGTATTCTTCTTCATGGTATCATATTAACTGCGGCACATTAACTGAAACATACTTCATTGTATGAAATAAAACCATGGCACATTAATAACTGAAAACGCAACCGCGACACCTCAAAATATGAACAACCATGGCATCATGAAAGATTGATCAGACAGAGAGAGAAGGGAGGGGGAGCGGGGGGCGGGGGGGGGGGGGGGGGGGGGGGGAGAGACACATATACGAATAAAAGGATGGATGGGTAGATAGGCAGATCAAAAGAGCGAGCCGAGAGATAGATCAAGAAAGACAAGAGTGTCAAAGTTGATATATATATATATATAGAGAGAGAGAGAGAGAGAGAGAGAGAGAGAGAGGGAAGGTATGTGGGGGAAGGGAGGGACTGACAGTGAAGCAAAGCTGAGTGAGAGAGAGAGAGAGGTAGGGGGGGGGGGGGGGCAGGAGGGAGAGAGAGAGTGGAGAGAAAGGGTGGGAGAGAAAGGCAGGAGGGAGAGAAAGAGAGAGAGGGAGAAGGATAAAGAGAGAGGCAGAAGGGAGAGAGAGAGAGAGAGAGGGAGAAGGATAAAGAGAGAGGCAGAAGGGAGAGAGAGAGAGGGGGAGAAGGATAAAGAGAGAGGCAGAAGGGAGAGAGAGAGAGAGAGAGGGAGAAGGATAAAGAGAGAGGCAGAAGGGAGAGAGAGGGAGAAGGATAAAGAGAGAGGCAGAAGGGAGAGAGAGGGAGAGGGATAAAGAGAGAGGCAGAAGGGAGAGAGAGGGAGAAGGATAAAGAGAGAGGCAGAAGGGAGAGAGAGGGAGAAGGAATTTTTAGGATAAAGAGACAGGCAGAAGGGAGAGAGAGGGAGAAGGATAAAGAGAGAGGCAGAAGGGAGAGAGAGGGAGAAGGATAAAGAGAGAGGCAGAAGGGAGAGAGAGGGAGAAGGATAAAGACAGAGGCAGAAGGGAGAGAGAGAGAGAGAGGGAGAAGGATAAAGAGAGAGGCAGAAGGGAGAGAGAGGGAGAAGGATAAAGAGAGAGGCAGAAGGGAGAGAGAGAGAGAGGGAGAAGGATAAAGAGAGAGGCAGAAGGGAGAGAGAGGGAGAAGGATAAAGAGAGAGGCAGAAGGGAGAGAGAGAGAGAGGGAGAAGGATAAAGAGAGAGGCAGAAGGGAGAGAGAGGGAGAAGGATAAAGAGAGAGGCAGAAGGGAGAGAGGGAGAAGGATAAAGAGAGAGGCAGAAGGGAGAGAGAGAGAGGGAGATAAAGAGAGAGGCAGAAGGGAGAGAGAGGGAGAAGGATAAAGACAGAGGCAGAAGGGAGAGAGAGAGAGAGAGGGAGAAGGATAAAGAGATAGGCAGAAGGGAGAGAGAGAGAGAGAGAGAGAGAGAGAGAAGGATAAAGAGAGACGCAGGAGGGAGAGAGAGAGAGGGAGGGAGAAAGAGGCAGAAGGGAGAGAGAGAGAGAGGGGGGGAGAAAGACGCAGAAGGGAGAGAGAGAGGGGGGGAGAAAGAGGCAGGAGGGAGAGAGAGAGGGGGGGGGGGAGAAAGAGGCAGAAGGGAGAGAGAGAGGGGGGGAGAAAGAGGCAGAAGGGAGAGAGAGAGAGGGGGGGAGAAAGAGGCAGGAGGGAGAGAGAGAGAGAGGGGGGGAGAAAGAGGCAGGAGGGAGAGAGAGAGGGGGGGGGAGAAAGAGGCAGAAGGGAGAGAGGGGGGGGGAGAAAGAGGCAGGAGGGAGAGAGAGAGAGGGATAAAGAGAGAGGCGGAAGAGAGAGGGAGAGAGAGGGGGGGAGAAAGAGAGAGCCAGGAGAAGGCGAGAGAGAGAGATGAAGAGAGGCGAGAGGGAGAGAGAGAGAGGTAGGAGGGAGAGAGAACGAAAGAATAAAAGTGGTGGCCGGGGGAGGGGGGCGGAAATATATTCACATAGATAGATCTATATATATATATATATATATATATATATATATATATATATATATACATAGACAAATACACTGACACGTATAGAGTGAGAGAGGGATACACAGACAGACAGGCAGAAGATGCATTGACATATAGATAGATATAGTGGGAGATAGATATCTCGACAGAACAAGACTGACACAGACAGAAAAACAAACATAAAGACAAAGAAAGACAGAGTGAAATTTAGATACAAAAACATAATTATAGTATATATATATATATATATATATATATATATATATATATATATATATATATATATATATATATATATAAAGAGATAGAAAGAAAAACATAAAGACAAAGAAAGACAAGAGCTAAATTTATATAGAAAACAGATAGGTAGATAGTTAAACAGATAAATAGACAGAAGACGAACAGATAGAGACTGAGAAATGGAGACAATGGGACACAGTACTGACAGAAAGAAAAACGGACAGAGATATCAGAGAGAGGGAGTGGTGAGAGAAGAAAAAACAGAGAGAGAGTGTGTGTGTGAAAAAGAGAGACAGGGATATGACAGAAAGGGTGGGTAGAGTGCGAGGGAGAGAGAGAGAGGGGGGGGGGAGAGAGAGAGAGAGAGAGGGAAAAAAGAGGGACACAATGCTATGAGAGAAGGGAGAGAGAGAAGCGTTGCCTAAAGCGTTGGCCTAGAGGTAACGCGTCCGCCTAGGAAGCGAGAAGAATCTGAACGCGCTGGTTCGAATCACGGCTCAGCCGCCGATATTTTCTTCCCCTCCACTAGACCTTGAGTGGTGGTCTGGACGCTAGTCATTCGGATGAGACGATAAACCGAGGTCCCGTGTGTAACATGCACTTAGCGCACGTAAAAGAACCCACGGCAACAAAAGGGTTGTCCCTGGCAAAATTCTGTAGAAAAATCCACTTCGATAGGAAAAACAAATAAAACTGCACACAGGAAAAAATACAAAAAAAATGGGTGGTGCTGTAGTGTAGCGACGCTCTCTCCCTGGGGAGAGCAGCCCGAATTTCACACAGAGAAATCTGTTGTGATAAAAAAAGAAAAGAAAAGAAAAAAAGAAAGAGTGAAAAGAGAGATATGAGAGAAAGAGAGGGGGGAGGAGGGGTGGTGGCGATGATGGAGGGAGAGACGGAAAGAATGAAGAAGAGGGACAGGTATGACAGAGAGAGAGAGAGGGAGAGACATAGAGAGAGTGAAAAGAGGGTAAGAGAAGGGAGAGAGAGAGGAGAGAGAGAGGGGAGAGAGAGAGAGAGGGAGGAGAGAGACAGCAGGATAGAGAGGAGAGAGAGAGAGGAGAGAGAGAGGAGAGAGAGAAGAGACAGCAGGAGAGAGAGGAGAGAGAGAGAGAGAGAGAGAGAGAGAGAGAGAGAGGAGAAAACGTGGGGAGAGACAAAGAGAAAGAAAGATGGAACGGGGAGAGAAACAGAAAGGGCGATAGGGAGGCAGGAGAGACGGAGGGAAAGAGAGAGAGAGAGAAAATGAAAGACAAGAGATAGAGGAGGAGAGAAGGAGAAAGAGACACAGAGAGAGAGAGAGAGAGAGAGAGAGAGAGAGAGAGAGAGAGAGACAAAGAGAGAGAGATAGATTGGGTGGGAAGAGATGAATAAATGAGACATAGGTGGAAAAGGAGAGATCTTAAGAGAAAAAAAAAGGATTGCTCATAATGTGGAGAGAGAGAGAGAGAGAGAGAGAGAAATAGAGAGAGAGAGAGAGGGGGGGGGAGGGAGAGAGAGAGAGAGAGAGAGAGAGAGAGGGGAGGGAGGGAGACAGAGAGAGAGAGAGAGAGACAGACAGACAGACAGACAGAGAGTCGACATATACTGAATGTATGAATGTATGTTTAACTGTACCATTGGACTTTTAGCTCGCTGTACATAAAATGAAAAGGGAAGCAGCAGTCATACTTATTACATGTTGGGCTCAGGCGGAGTGTCAGTCACTGAGGGTGTCAACTGACAAACATGCCATGGGTAAAGAAGAAATGAGGAAAGAAAAAAACAAGCAAAACAAAGACGATGACGAAGACGACGACAAAGGAGACGACTACAACGACGATGACAAACAAAAAGATAGCGAGGAAGAAAAGAAGGGAAGAACCACAAAAAGACGGATAAAGAAGAAGAAGAAGGAAGAGAAGAAGAAGAAGAAAGAGGAGGAGGAGAAGAAGAAGAAGAAGAAGAAGAAGAAGAAGAAGAAGGAGGAGGAGGAGGAGGAGGAGGAGAAGAAGAAGAAAAGAGAGGAGGAGGAGAAGAAGGAGAAGAAGAAGAAGAAAGAGGAGGAGAAGAAGAAGAAGAAAAGAAGGAGGAGGAGGAGGAGGAGGAGGAGGAGGAGGAGGAGAAGGAGAAGAAGAAGAAGAAGACGAAGAAGAAGAAGAAGAAGAAGGGTTTTTGTGAAACTCATTTTATTGAATAAATATGTATCATGGAACAAGCACACATTCCGCCTTGCAGTCCACCAATCAACAGAGTGAGAGGGGGGGGGGAGGAGGACAGAGGAAAAGGTAGAGACAGACAGACAGACAGACAGACAGAGAGACAGACAGAGACAGAGACAGGAAAACTGGAGAGCTGGAAACAAACGTTAAACAGTACACCCACGAACAAAATATATAGCAGAAGAAGTGCTGAGTACGTTAGGTATGGCACAACTTTCGTGGTCAAAATGAAACATTTCGTCAAATGAAACACGCAATTAAAACTCAATCAAAATTAGTGACTTGCCGTGCGCGAATCAAAAAAACACAAAACAAAACAAACAAACAAAAAACCCAAACAGAACGAAATATATGTATCTTATCCACATTAGTATCATTGTGGCAACACAATTAAACAACAAAACACCATGAACATCAAAGAATGATAATAATATATATAATAATAAGGATAAGGATATTCAAAAACAAACAAACAACAAAAACAATTATTATAATAACAACTATTATCATCATTATTAATATTGTTCTTGTGGAATGCGTGTTACAACGGCACCAAAACAGGCATTTTGTCTTCTGGCTGCAGGTCAGACCATTCAGTCAATCAATCACTGACTGACTGATTGAAAGTGTTTAATTAATTCAAGTCCGACCGTCTGAGTTCACCGCTGAAATCAGGGGTGCTGACATCTGTGGAGGATGGTCGGCAAAGCTTCAGACCGCCAGCTATTGCTCAAAACTACTCACAAGAACAGATGATGTCTCACACACACACACACACTGTTACTCATAAACACGCGCGCACACGTACTTCCGATAGACCTGATTTGGGGTGCTGTTTGATATGCTTACTCCGAATCATGTCTTAAAAAAAAAAACACACCACAGAACTAATCGAATAACCAGACACAAATTCGTTCAATAAATAACGCACCCATAAAACGAAATCACACACACACACACACACACACACACACACACACGCGAACATGCGCCCGCGCGTGAGTGTGAGGTGAATAACCAATGGTCCTTTGTTCCATTCTGTCTCGGCACAGGCAGAACAATACTTAAAGACTACAAAATCTATGGCGTCACACGAGGCTCTAAAAATCAATAATCATCAGTGTGTGGTGGTTAGCCCCACGCATAATTCATATATTCTCAGACATCTGACAGGTAAAATAACAAGAATAACAATAATAATATCAATGACAATTGTAATAATAATAATGATGATAATAATAAAATAATATCAACTGATGGCTAACCATGACGTCGTGCAGTGTTTGGCGTGGGGACAATAAAGAACAAATTACGGTGTGTTCTGAAGACGTCGATGTATACGGTTTCTACGCCCCCATGGGGGATGGTACATGAAATAACCTTCTTGCCTTGCCTTGCCTTGCCTTGTTCGTGAACCGAAACAAGCTGCTCTCTGGAATCCTATGTTGCTGGTGACGACATCGTGTGTAGTTTGTCACCTTTATAATACATTTCGGTTCACGTAACTGTTTTTGGTGTGTGTGTGTGTGTGTGTGTGTGTGTGTGTGTGTGTGTGTGTGTGTGTGTAACAAAACAAGACGCACTTAAAAGAACAAGATGCACACGCATTCTATGCCAAACATACAAATATCACAAATCCCAGCCAGCTGAAATTAAACGTGACGTAACACCTCACCAACCCTCGTAACATTATTTACATACATGTATACATAGTATTACCATACATATCTGAAAACTGATGATTTCATCATAGACACACAATCGTTATGTACATGCAAAACTTTAGGGAATATTATTTCATGCAACCTTAAATCATCATGCAGTAATATATCATTGTGTGGGAAAACGATGACAGTTCACACACACACACACACACACACACACACACACACACATATCCACTTTAAAATCTCTCTGAATCCATTGATTTAAACAATTCATTCCTCTTTCTTAACCATGAGTATTTAAGTTTTACCGGGTAAAAAAAAAGTTCCAGTACAGGTCCAACGTCAATGTGATTCGATCCACACTGCAAATCCTACCTCAACAAAATACGACCCAAAACTGGGAGCATCACATAATAACAGAAATTCAACTTTCCTTTTTTAATTTTTTTTTATACAGAAACTATTCATCACTACAATAGCTGTAAAAACAAAATCTAGTCATTCTTTGACAAAGCCTCCACAAGTCAAACATGATCATACACACTCGCTCCACACGACAATGTAACGTACAGGTTCACTAATCATACTCTTCATGAGTATTCATTCATTCCATCAAAATAACGACCCATTCGATTGTGGCTTGCGTGACCACTAGCTTGCAGGTAACTGTACCCTCTTGCAGCTTGTGTGACGAACGTTTTGAAACGTAAGATTAGGTTTGAAACCCAACAGTTTTCTGGGGACACACACACACACACACACACACTTTCTGTCCAATATCACATCCAGCGGAAAGACGTTAAACTGAAGAACTAATGAATGCGTGCATTTCTCAGTGATTTGGACAGAACGAAATAACTTTGGTCACAAAACAAGAAGAAGAAAGAAACAGAAAAATATGCAGTCCTGTTTCACTATTGTTTCATGTCAACATCATGGTCATCATCATTTTAAAATGCTTCGGTTTCTCCAGCTCAGCAGTTTCCGGTTGCAGGGCAGACCCTCCCCAAGCCCCTCCCCTCCGCCTGTCCAATGACTCTAGTATTCGTGTCTATTGCCTTTTCAATATCAATCACAACAAGCCACACCCCCTCCGCCTGTCCAATATCAATCACAACAGGCCACGCCTCCTCTGCCTGTCCAATATCAGTCACATCAGACCAAGCCCCCCACTCACCCCCCAATCCCCATCTCTCTGCCTGTCCAATATCAATCACAACAGGCCACGCCCCCCTCTGCCTGTCCAATATAACTCACAACAGGTCACGCCCCCCTCTGGCTGTCCAATATCAATCACGACAGGCCACGCCCCCCTCTTCCTGTCCAATCACAAAAGGCCACACACCCCACCCCTCTTCCTATCCAATGTCAATCACTCTTGTCATGCTTTTTGCTAGTCAGTCAAAGATCGAACACTTCCCGAACAAGTCAGCCCGAAATCCTATTATTTTTGTTTGTATTTAACAAGTTGCAGAGAAATGCTTCTGACTTTTTTAAACTAAATGTTTCATGGTTTCAAAAACAAGAAAAAAGAAGTTTCGAAAACCTTTAAGACAGAACAGAGCTACAATAACACAAAATTAAATTCAAAGTGGAAGCAAACAAAATATATACTTTTTGTTTCAAATATATGAAAAAAAACCCCACTTGCTCAGTGTATAATATGGTATTCTAACTAACATTTGCTCATCTCCCATCATATTAATTGTTATCACTGGTTTCAAATACGCAGTTATTGTGTTCACAAGATAAAGAGTATGCAAAAAAGGTTCTGCGTGTTCTCAAGTCGTCACATTACTGTCTTATACATAAAATATGGAACACTTTTTTTCTCTCCGTTTTTCGTTTGTTCATGTATAACTAAAACAAAGAAAGAAAGACAAGTGATTAGCGAACCGTATATTGGAAATAAATATGTTTCTGAATGTTTTGAAACCATGGTTTGTGTAGCACGAATACACATATACAACAAATAAATTGTTAAATGATTAGCAAATAAGTATACAAATAAATAAATAAATAAATAAACATACATAAGAAAAACCCAATAAACATACCCTGACAAGGGTTTACAGTTGCTTGGTAGTCTCAGTTCCTCTAGGGTGAAGTATTTCTCGCATTTAATAGCTAAATGCATGTACACTTTCAATACGACAAAGCTCATTTCTTCAATATAAATTGTCAGAAAGATCGAATTCTCCTATTTTAGTCAGAATGGGAAAAAAACTGCCGAGACACACACATAGTTTATCATTCAGACAACCAAGCAGAATGTCAATAAGTACCACAATTATCAGACATACCTTACCAATCAGTCAGTCCTCGCGCATGCACATCTATTCCTTATGTCTTTTTCTCCATCTGGACTTTACAAGATGCATCTCTTGGTAAGTGATCGCATAAAGTTGTAAACGATCCGGATAGAAATAAATCTAAAGTTGAAATGATGTAAATCTGTAATTATATGTATATATATCTATATTACTGGCCTGTACAAAAGACTCAGATTTGTATCACAAATCTGCTGTCCATATACAATCAAGAAAATCAGTGAATGGTCATGGTAATGTCAGGAAATTCTTCCATCCGGCCATTAAAAAAATAGAAAAGAAAAAGCAAATTGCTAGAGAAAAGAAAGGGTCAGCAACTTCAATATATTGGCTTTTGTTTTGTAAATCAATAAACATGTTAAAACAGCCACAAAACTTAACTCAAAAAGGCTGTGAATTTGGAACGATTTTTTTTTTAATCGATAAAAAGCAACTAAAGACCAAGACATCTGTGTTCAGATCATTATAAACAGCCGCTAACAGTCACACAGAAAACATGCCATTGGTCGACGTAAACCCAGCCACGTTTCTATGCAAGTAGTGTGACGGGTGTCAAAGTTATAATTTAAAAAAATGTAATAAACGTAATAACTGTTGGAAACTGAGACAAGATATCACCCTTCTTTTATTTTTCTCCTCTACTGGCGGTCATACTGGCATGCAGAAAAACAAATATATAACTGACATGATATTTCAAAGCTGTGGCAACTGGCCGTATGCTACACGCCATGAACAACACATGGCAAATCGGACGTACGTCACAATGTCAGATAAAACATTTAATCTATGAACTGAGCTGAAGAAACAAACTTTCTCTCTCTGTCTCTCTGTCTCTCTCTCTCTCTCACACACACACACACACACAGATTGTCCCTATACACCCTCAGTTCACCACAACCCAAGTTTCGCTGTGCGGTGCAATGTCAGGACACAAAACACAATCCTCAGCTGAGGGACGTCCAACCTTCGTGTCGACCTATCAATAATGTGTATCCCCGAAGACTGCCTTTTTATCTGCAAATACATTCAGCTTGACATAAACAAATACATATCCTTTTTTTCAATTTTAAAACAAATCAGTGCTCACCACTCCAACGCACATATACCAGCAACAGTTTTCCGAGAAGAAAGAAAAAAAAAGAAGGTTCAATCAATCACTGTAAGTTCAAGATGATTGTATCACAGTTGCCTTTTGTTTTGTTGTAGTACCCCCAGTGCTGGGTCAGTTCACATCATACCACTAGTGGGTCGCCTTTGCATGGAACTGTCCAGACGTCACTGAGTGGTAGGCGGACTAGTTTTCGAACCGCTTTTCGACACGAAGAACGAACCACTTCTTTTGAAAGAAAGCACCGCCTCCTCAAGTATTTCAACGCCGATTCCATTTGGAGGTGTGTGCTTGGGAATCAGGATACTATTCTCTCTCTCTCTCTCTCTCTCTCTCTCTCTCTCTCTCAGTCAGCACCAAGAACAAGTATCGACTAATATAAAAAATCACAACACACATTACACCCCGGAATACCAATCGATTCTATTGGAAAAGTGATGAAAAAAAAATTGTTGTTGATTTTTTTTTTTAACGTTTCGCCCGAATACGTCTCTCTGACGATACAACATTATAACTGTCATGATGATACAACAACAAGGATGCCATGAATTACCACCATTATCATCACACCTCACAAGTACATTGTGATGGTAATTCAAAATAATTTATATTTTCACACGAATGTGGTATTCCGGAGAGACATACAACCGTCCAGTTATGATTGGCTATTCGCAAGAGAGATGCATTCACATTCACTCTTTATTTATTCACACAGACTTTCTGTCACACAGCTGTCCCTTTATCTGATTGGTCATTCGTTCAGAGACAAACTGACATTCGCTCTTTTATCTATTTACACACACACACAAACACGCACGCACACACACACACACACAAACGTTCATTCCGCAATGTGTGTTCGAACTTCCCACCCTCCCAAATGCCCCCACCCACCCCCCCACCCCACGTCCCCCACCCCACCCCACCCTCATCCCTCCAAGAATCACAACCGCTTCAAAGAACAGTCTCTCACTCTATCAGCTTGGTTAAAGGGTCTGAGCCCTTCAACCACACTGGCCGAAAGAAAAAAAATGCGGGGAATTGGTGGTGGGAGGTGGGGGGTAGAGGGGGGGGTGGGAGTGACAGGAAATAGAAAAAAAAAACAGAAAAAGGGGAACAGGGCTAGGGATGGAAGAAGGGAGATGGGGGCATGGGGGGATTGGGGATTTAAAACTCTTGCAAAACACGGCGCTAATGGAAGACCATCAATGTCCTGAGCGTGAACCAGATGGTGCATAATGACGTCAGCAGTAGGGCCCAATGACGCTGCGATGAGGTCACCGTGGACTGCGGTGAGGCCCCGGACGGAAGGAAGTGTGTGTAGAAGCTGCGTCCTCCTGAACAGAAAAGAAAAACCAAGAGATGCATTAGAGAGAGTCCAGTTAATAGCTATATAGGCCTGACACACCGCTCTGTTTGTGATTGTTGTTGTTGTTGTTGTTACAGTGTTTGTTTGTTTATGTGTGTGTGTGTTCGTTTTTTAGTTTAACGTCTTTTTTTATACTGTAAGTGATATTAGACGAAGATGTGTGTGTGTGTGTGTGTGTGTGTGTGTATGTGTGTGTGTTGTGTGTGTGTGTGTGTGTGTGTGTGTGTGTGTGTGTGTGTGTGTGTGTGTGTGTGTGTGTGTGCGTGCGTGCGTGTGTATGCGCAATCTTGTGCAAAACTACAAAAAGAAATACACGAAATGACACAGCCACAAAAGAAAGACAACCACTACCACTGAAAACAGAACTAGCAGCAGGACCTCAGACTGCCCCTTCGAGTTGTGAACCCCGACACTGAAAAACTGCTGACTGTATCCAACACTCCTATCTCCCCTACCCCCACCCCCTCACCCCCACCAGATCCCCACCCCTTCCTCTCCTCGCGCTACTTGTTCATCAACGGGCACCAAACAGCCTGCCTAGGACGGACTTACGGAAGACACTTGGTACATGCACATCAAGACAGCCTGCTCCTGTCGTAGCCTTGGACATGAGAGGGCTGGAGAAGAGGGGGGAGGATGGATGATGGAAAGGGGGGGGGGGAGCTGGCATTTCCAAATGTCACCCCGGCTGTTAGTTGGGGAGAACGATACTCGGGGTCGTACAAGAGAGGTATAAACGCGGAGGGTAATTGGTGTGCCCAAACCAGCTGACATGGAGGGAGGAAGTGGAATGGGGGTGGGGGTGGATGTGTGTGGATGTGGGGGAGGGAGGTGTGTGTGATTCGTCTTGCAACTGGAATGGGATCGTTCTTCGTCCAACACGGGTGCTTCGTGCTTCGGTCTGACACTGTCCCCGATTAGGGTTGGGGGTTGGGGGTTGGGTGTGTGCGTGTGTGTGTGTGTGGGGGGGGGGGGTGGATAGGGGTGGGAGTGGTCTTCTTCTTCCACCTGTTCAGGGTTCTCTTTCTACCTTTCAGTCCAGCGTGTCTTCTGCCTGCCTGTCGCTGTTTCGATCTTCTCTGTCTCTTTGCAAGCCCCCCTCCCCCCCCCCCCACCCCCGTTCCCTCCTGCCCTCTCTCTATCGACCCCCTCCCTTCCCTCTCTCTTTCTGTTCCTCCTCTCTCCCCCCTTACCGGAGACTTTTTTCTGACTACATTTGTATCTTCTTTAACTCCACCCTACCCCGTAACTGTAAATTCTTTCGCCATCTCCCTTCTCTCACACTGTCTCTACAAACTGGTTCAATTTCCTGTCGACTGGGATGTCAAATAGATGGGTAGGCTGGGACAGGACGCCACCATTAATTCTGTGTTGTCTAATAACAGCGGTAGCCCGAGTCACCTGATGCCGAGGCACTTCATAGACTGCACACATGTGACGAAGCAAGCGTTGCACAATATTCCGTCGACCTCGATTTTTTTTTCACCCCGGAATGACGTCACAAGCATCAACTACAGAAAAAAGTACCAGACACGCCCATGATCTAGTAGTCAAGCGTGCGAGAGAGAAGAGAAGAGAGAGAGAGAGAGAGAGAGAGAGAGAGAGAGAGAGAGAGGAGCACCGAAACAGCAAATCCCTTCTAACCGCGCAGAACAGTTCTTGTAATTATTACGTGAACAGTTATAGCCCAGGAGGCAAAAGTGGGGAAACGCCCTGCCTTTATTTCGTCACAAGCGAACAACGACAGTTTTGAAGCTGCTGAAGTTTTCCTGTCTCGTCAGAACGCGTACTGAAATAACTCTTACGTAAAGGTCGTCGTCAGAAAGACCCGACAATTTATATGCCAGTTTGCTTCAAGTTCCAGACAATACATAACGATAACTCTGTCAATCTTCTTTTCTATTCCCCCTACCCCGTCCCCCCGCTCCCCCACCCACCCCCCACCTACCAGCAAGACACTGAAAATGTTTTAAAGTCTTTTGTAGTTACGTATCTAATGTAATCTTTCTCCTCTTCCTACTGAGTTGTTCCAAGCTCTCGCCCATGGCGTGTGTGTGTGTGTGTGTGTGTGTGTGTGTGTGTGTGTGTGTGTGTGTGTGTGTGCGTGCGCGCGCGCGTGCGCGCAAGCGACCGTGTGTGTTTATGCAAGTGTTTGATTATGAAGAATTCCTGGCTTCTTATCGATCATGTCATGGAAAGCTATTATGATCGAAAAGGTCGCCTCCCTTGCTTACTCTCGATTGATGCTTCTACGGCAGAACGACGAGCGAAAATAACAAAGAACTGGAAACTGCAAAGTAAGGCTAACCACTTCTGTCAAAGGTCTACAATTCTAATTTGGGATTTATCGTCAGTATTCTTAAAATAGATAAAGCGATAGTTCAATAAAACTATTGCCGCCCTGCTATTTTCAACTGACGTCTTTCACAGAGTGTTTCTGTTGATTCACGATGCTCAACGTTAGCATAAATTAAAATTTCGTAATGTACTTTCGAAAACACAAAGAAACAAGCTCGATGGACTGCAAGACAGGAATAGAATAACATTCCACCAAAATATTCCACACAAGCCACCGACGGCTTGTTATCTTAAACAACAATATATATTTATGATCTTTATATCGATTGGGCTTATATTGAAACGACTAGATGCACTTCGAACCCCCCCCCCCCCCCAAACTCCCGCGCCTCCCTAAAAAAAATTTCCAACAAACAAATAACAACAACAAAACCACCAACGGATGAAAATAGTGTTAGTTCATTGACCAAAAGGGCAACCAGACGAAAGAAGTTCAGTGGAAGTTCATCGATGAAGAAGCTTCGCGCCGCTGCTCCGAAATAACATGCATATAAAAATCAATTTTCGCTCCAGATTCCCCCCACAAGAAAAAGCTAGGAGTGTCGCCGCGCTAGGCACCAGAAAACAAAGTATAGGAGTGGTATAATATCAGTTCTCAGCAAACGTCACGGCATTTCTAGGACAGCTCCTCCAGATATATACTGACGTACCAAGTTTCTCGTCTTCACCTTTTTTCTTTTCTTTTTTTTTTTTTTTTTTTTTTAACGACTTGGGTTTCGTCTGGAACGCTGCCTATTCCTGTCTTGAGTTAATTCTGATTTGTCAAAGCTGTGAAAGTCTTGTTTTCCGCTGATATATTGATTTCATTTCACCCGGCCATCAATTCACTCTCCCATCAGAGCAAGTAAGGATTGTGCATGCCAACCCATCCCTTCAATCAATCAACTAAAAGGTCATGTACTCATGGTCAGCCTAACAGTGCAGTACAGAGGAGACTTCCTGGTTGGAATAATGACAGGGAACCAGCCAGCTACCCAATAACTATGTCCTTCAAGAAGCCAAGTATTCAATCATTAAAGCATTAACCGCTTTTATGAGAGATTTGTAGATCATCAAAAAGCCAAAATGGCTTCACACACACACACACACACACACACACACACACACAAACCAAAAAGACTGTACCAAAAACCGAAAAGAAACTGCGACAACGAAAAGCAACATTTTTTTTTTTTTTTTCATTTTTCGCTTCTTAATACGAAACAACTCTTTACTCGGCAATCGCCCCTCCATTCCTAAACTTCTCCCTGCCCCCCCCGCCCCCCTAATAACCCCCACCCACCCCTTCTGCCTCCACTCTTCCATCTGACCAGACCATTTGTGTGAAAGTCAGTCGTGTACGACTATGACCTTCAGAACACCAGAGGAGGTAAATGCTGTCCGACTATCTGAGCTAGAATTTGATTACAGTGAATGTCTTGCCCAAGATACATCCCCACTTTTTCGACCAAGAGGGATTTAGGGCAGTCGGCGCTAGGGTAGTCCCCAAAAGCCCACTTGCTCCCCCCCCCCCCCCCCCACTCCCCCTCACCTCCCAAACTGGCGGCCATCTTGGATCTGCGCAGGCTCATCTAACATTTACTCGAAATTCTAGCAATGCCAAAGGCAATCGACACAGACAAAAGCAGCAAACATATGCTGTCCTCCATTTCTTCAATCGATACCCTCCGTTGCTACAAACTCTGGTCAATGAAGTGTCATCGTATGCACACACAAAAAAGAACAAAAAATCTTTTAACAAAAAAGAAAAAGAAAAAGAAGCCTGCTGTTTCGCACGTTCTGCCTCTCTCGATCGCCTTCGTTGCTCGAAATTTCGTCGGAGGAGGAGGAGAGCCAATCAACTTCGAGAACACAGATCATGTGACGTGACAAACCTCTACACGAGTCACGCATGAAAGCACAGAACTCTCCAGCAGATGTTTTCTGACAAAAGCCGAGCGTTATTGTTCTGTATTCCACTCACCAGTCATTCTCTTGGTATGGATGTCGACGAAGGACATCCTTCCGCGGCCAGCTCTGGTGCGGGCCCAGACGATGAAGCGGTAGACGCTGTTGGGCTGCAGTCCGGTGATTCTGGCCGACAGTTTGTTGGGGTCTGTGATCCGAGAGTTCAAGTCCCGAACCTCGCCCACGATGTTGCCTTCCACTGCAGAGAGGGGAGGGGTGGATAGGGGGAGAGGGAGGGTTGGAAGTGGAAAGAAAGAAAGAAAACCGTGTTGAAAAGTTTACTGAACATTGTGCGTCAGTTATGTATTAGGGAGGGGGGGGCGGGGGAGGGGGAGGGAGTGTGTTTCGTGTTTTCTTCCCCCTTTTGCTCAAGTTTCGATTTTTTGTTCTCAATGTCTCAGTGTGTGTGTGTGTGTGTGTGTGTGTGTGTGTGTGTGTGTGTGTGTGTGTCTGTGTGTGTGTGTGGGGGGGGGGGGGGGGGGGGGTGTCGTGTGTGTGTCAGGGGAGAGAGAGAATAAGATAGGGAGGGAAAGAGAAAGAGAGAGAGGAAGAGGAGGGAGGGAGAAGAAAAGGCCAGCAGAAAGAATAGAAGGAAGATAAAGAGACAGAGATGTGCTGAGGAAGAGTAATATATATATATATATATATATATATATATATATATATATATATATATATATATATAAGGAGATAGACAGAATGAAAGACAAGTATAGACAAAGTAAGAAAAGGGGATTCACAAAGGAAAAGAAGAAGAAGAAGAAGAAATAGAAAGAAGAAGCGGAAGAAGAAAGAAGACAACTCTCGTTTTTGCTGACAGCGCCATCTCCCTTTGCCTTCGTCAGAAGACGGTTCCCCATTCTCTAGTTAACCGCTGCTTTGTTTCTCAGCTTAGCACACGCTCTTTCACAATGACGCACGAACATTTTTTTTCTTTTTCTTTCCACAATGCAAAAGAGAAAATAGAGAAACCGTGATCGATTTTACAAATCTGACATTATGAAATGGAAAAAGTTCATGCCGTTAAACAAAAAAGAAAAAAAAAAAGAAAAAAAAAAGGTTTTAGTCGGTAAAGTCTGGTTATCTATCCAGCTTGTTTTTTTCTTTCTATATTATTATTATTATTATGTTATATATAGCAAGGAAAATATTGTTTAAAGTAAACTATGAAAAAAAGGACAACGCTGATTTAATTGCAATTACCATGTTCCATTACCATGGTCCATAAATGGGCTGTATATAGACACAATTTCAAGTTAAATGTTCACGACCTAACGGTGATTATTGCTGACGTAAAACATGTTTGTATTTTTTGTACCCGGTTGAAACTATCACCCTGTTATCATCATGGGCAAAAAAATGGGATGTATTCGTGTAATAGTTCTCAGTTAATTTCATTTATTTCTGGTACTGATTTGCAAAGATCACATGAATACAAATAGAACGCAGTTTTAAGACACTTTGATGATTTGTGTGAAGATCTGTATTTGTGATGGTGCGTGAATGCTTACGTGTTTATGTGTACATATGAGAGAAAGTGGGAGAGAGAGAGAGAGAAAGAGAGAGAGAGAGAGAAAGAGAGAGAGAGTGACAGAGAGAGACAGGCAAACAGAGGCAAAGAGAGAGAGAGAGAGAGAGAGAGAGAGAAGGAAAGAGCAAGACAGAAAGAGAGAGACAGAGACAGACACAAAGATAGACATAGACTGAGACAGAATCAGGCTTAGAGAGAAACAGATGTGTGTGCGTGTGTGTGTGTGTGTGTGTGTGTGTTTGTGTGTGTGCGTGTGTGTGTGTGTGTTTGTGTTTGTGTGTGTGCGTGTATGTGTGCATGTATGCGTGTGTGTGTGTGTGTGTGTGTGTGTGCCTACCTGCTTGGTAGCCGATGTCGAAGCCCAGGATACGACCGTTGGGGTTATCTGGGGGCAGCCACTCCAGAACCACATGCTCCTCCTCCACCTCCGTGGCTATCAGACGACGCACGGCCGAGGGAGCTGATAATAATAATAATAATAATAGATAATAATGACGATGATAATGATGATAATGATGATGATGATGAGGATGATGATACTGCTGATGATGATATGCTGCTGCTGCTGCTGATGATGATGTAGATGACGGGCAGGAAAGATAGTTATACAGATAGGTTTCTTGGTTATTAGATGTTATTGTTTTCCCCATTACGGTGTATGAAAGTGACTTTGTACAGATATCAAACTACCATTCATTACATATTATCTACATCATTACGTCAAACAAAACCTGGAGAGATAAACCCCCTCCCTTAGCTCCCCCCCACCCACCCCCACCCCGCCCGCCCACCGATAAAGTTCCATTATCATTATTACTACCATTGTTATCATCATCGTCCTCAGTCATCAATACAAGCCACTCACTGCCTTCCGGCGTGAAGAAGTCGATGGTCATGCTGGGCACGCCCGTGTAGTGCGTGTTGCGGACCGCCACCTGGGCCCTGAGCGGGGTGTTGGCCGGCAGGTCCATCAGGCTGGCCCTGACCACGGGCGCCTTCCCAGGGCCTCGCCCGGCCGTCACCGAGATGTCCACTTCCTGCATCTTGTGGCGGCCCTCGCTTGACTTCCAGTACTGCAGCTGTTGTTTGGGGGGTGGGGTTGGTTGGGTTGGTTGTGTGGGTGTGGGTGTGGGTGTGTGGTTTTGGGGGGATGGGGTGTCGGGTGGGAGGGAGGGTGGTTGGTTGGAAGTGGAGGGGTGGGTGGGAACAGGGGGGTGGGGGGGAGTCACAGAACAAAACGTTAGGGTTCATAAACACACAAACAGGAAAAAATTCCTTACGCCTCCTCCTTCCCCCTCCCCTCCCCTTCTCCATGCTCTTCCTTTAATGATTTTTTGGGGGAATATATAAACATGATGAACACAATGATGAAATATTCTATGTCCACACACTTGATGAACACAATCATGAAACATTCTATGTCCACACACATGATGAACACAATCATGAAATATTCTATGTCCACACACTTGATGAACACAATCATGAAACATTCTATGTCCACACACATGATGAACACAATCATGAAACATTCTATGTCCACACACATGATGAACACAATCATGAAACATTCTATGTCCACACACATGATGAACACAATCATGAAACATTCTATGTCCACACACATGATGAACACAATCATGAAATATTCTATGTCCACACCCCTTCTTCCACCTTCCCATTTCCTTTTACATACCTGTTTACGTTGCAAGGATCAGATGCAATACATGTTGGAGATTAACAAAAATGACAGAACTATTTCAATACCCTCCACTCTTTTTCCCGATACCCCCCCCCCCTCCGAACTAATTCCAAACTATTCTGAAAAAAAAAGAAAGTTGACGTGGTGGTGAACATAACCCCACTTTCTCTTTTGGTGGTATTTGGAATGATATTTATAATAAACACGTTTACCTTTAATCTTTGAGGGCGGAGATCGTTTAGGAAGGGTAGGGTTACGGGATAAAGGAATGGTGCATTTAACTAAAGTCGTGAAGCTTTGTGGACTAAAGAGCACGAGGCCAAATATCAGTGTTGCCAGAAGGTTACGAAAACAGGCGAAAATCTAACCGGAGTGTGAAATTCTGAACTTCAGTGAAAGTCTCGGTTACAGTGCAAAAACATTTTACATCAGTGGACCTGTGTGTCTACAGGGTAAGAATCTGAATTGGAACGAAAATGACACTGCACGGGGCATGTTTGGAAGGATTCACATCAGTGACTCTCTGTGCTCACAAGACAGGGATGTGACACCACGGAACACGACATCCATTTTGCAAGGTTAACGACAGTAAAGCAAACGTTGTGGGGTTGTGAGCAACAGGGAACGTGTGTGCTCATTCAAAATGTATATGACTGCAGATGCAGTTTAAAAAGAAACAAAATGAAGAGCTTGAACACATGATGATGGTTTGAGATCCCATAAGAACTCATATATATATGTACTGAGAGTGCAAGTTCAATTGACAATAAACATGTGGTGTTACAGAGTATACAAATATAAACAAGCATACAAAACGCTTGGTTGCATGGTTACGACCATACAACACCATATGTGAATAGAGCAGATATAAGCATCACTAGCTACAAAACTCTGTGTACTGTGCGCTACCCAAGCACAGCTCCACAGCTGAACCATAGTTCAGAACAAAAGACAGTTCTCATCTGTTGCCGTCCTCAGATATAATGCAATGCCTCTTGATGAACCTGTCTGGGTTAAATAAAATATAACAAAAATGAAAAGAAACAAACAAACAGAATGCTTACCTGCTACTTACTCTCTGACATGAAATAACAGTAATCTGACCACGGGCATTTTCTTTCACTTTCCTCCAAGAAAAACAACCAACCAACAAACAACCAACCCCCAAAAAGACAACCGTTCTGAACTAAAGTAAACGGTACTGAGCTGAACCGAGCACGAAAAAGGTTTCAGACCATCAAGATACTAAGATTTTGCTCCTTGTCATCAATAAGTGTGGGTGTGGGGGTGGGGGTGGGGGTTGGGAGGAACGGGAAGTAAAAGCAACTCCGACTTACTCTGTATCCTCTGAACTCGCCCCGGATCTTGTCTGTGATGTCCACGGCCTCCCAGATGAAGTGAGCACTGTGAGGCTCCAGAGGCTTGGAGGGGTCCCGGCGGAAATCACGCGGCACGATCTCAGGCTCTGTGGGTTTGGGGGGTAGGGTGGGGGGAAAATAAGACGAAAAAATAGAATTAAATAATGACAATGTTTAAAGAAATTTACTGATCTGTTTAACTATTTGAAGCAAGTATATAGGATGAAATATATATAAAAGAAGAAATAATTCAGTTCAATTCAATTCAGTTCAATTCAAAATACTTTATTGTCTGCTTCAACCCAAACAGAAACATTTCTTTCGGCTCACTGAAAATGCCCGTCAGCAAATTCAATATCAAAGAGAAAAACGAGAGAGAGAAAATGAAAACGACTCGTTTCAGAAATTACTAGCTCACTTGGCAACATGGAGTATACTGCTATATTGGCAGAGATTAAGGTTGATGCCTGCGTGTTGCTTTTTTTTTTAAATAAAAATTTGAACTTCGTGCAAAGCTTTAAACTCTGAACCCCTAACCTCTGAACAATCCGTTCATCAACAACAATATGTATGATAGTCAGTCGTGTCCGACCTTGACCATCAGAACAGCTGAGGAGGCAACTGCTGTCCCAAGAATTTGATTATAGTGGAGAATGTCTTGCCCAAGTTACACCCCCCACTCTCTCGGCCAAGAGGGTTTTTAGAACAGTCAGTGTTGGAATGGTTCCCCCAAAGGCCAACTAGCTAGCCCCCAAGGCTGCAGCACTAAGAGCCAGTTGCAGTCTTGCCTCCTAGTTTGAGAGTCATTCCTTCACAAAAAGACTAAGCTGTAAATGACTTCCTATTGTAATGGAGAAACCATTGGTCATACAGCTCTCACATTAACAATTAAAAAAAAAAATCAAAATAAACATTTCTCACCGGCCTCCCCAGATCTCCCCTGGTAGGTGAAAGGGGGCTGGTGGGCCTCCCCCAGCTCGTTTTCGGCACGGACCTGGATCTCGTAGATCTCGTACACGTCCTTCACCTCACGCTCGAAGTGCCCCCTGGCGGGATCGGCCACCACCTCGCTGTCCCAGGACAGACTACCCCGGAGGCGCCAGTACACGTGATAGCGGAACCCGGGTCCGTGGAACTCCAGGCGATGCATGGGCTGGAGAAGGAATGATTGTGGAGTTTATATAGTGTGATTTTGTGTGTGTGTGTGGACAGTTTCCAATACGTTGGGGTGATGGTATTTCTACTCTGTGTGTGTGTGTGTGTGTGTGTGTGTGTGTGTGTGTGTGTGTGTGTGTGTGTGTGTGTTGTTTGTTTTTCATTATGTGATTTTCCCTTGTCTGGATAACTGACTGAGTATCTTTCTATCCAAACCGAAGCGTGTTTTGTTTTTCGATTTTGTTGGAGACAATGTACAGCTGGAATAAGCAAAGCGTGTGCACCATTTCATCAAGCTTCGAGGAGCAGAACACTTAAACACTTAGTAGAAATAAAGAAAACAGTGTAATAAGATCGGGCCGGCGATATTTGCTCCCCAGTTTTCTTTGATAGCATACAGCTATTACGTACAACTTACAACCCCCCTCCCCCCAAGCTTTACAAGTAAAACTGATCATCCGTAATGTGTACCATAAATCATCTCCGAAAGTTTTCTACAATCTAGAAACATCATCACCCTGTCTTCAAAAGCTTCCTGAGTTATAAACCAGACCACAGAGTCTCGGAAAACTCATCTCCCTCCCCACCCCCCACCTTCCAATCCCCCATCACCCCCCACCCTACCAAAAAAAACAAAAAAAAACAACAACAACAAAAAAACAAACCCACACACACAAAAAAAAAACACACCAACAAACTGACCTGCTATGTATAGACCAGCTAAGATATCACATATCAATGAGAAACAAATCTTTATCCTGGAAGCTCTGACCTACTGTATCGGGATCAAGCTAAGACATCAAACATTCACAGAAAAGCTTCTTGGTATACACAAAGGGACAGCTGTCACCCTATATAATAATTATTCTATTGTTTTTCTTTTCTTTTCTCTATTTTTTAAGCAAATCCCCTGACCGACATGACGGACCAAGGAGGACAAAACACGTGACACACCGACCAGCGGCAGAAAGGCCAGAAGAGAAATCTTTTCGATCTCCAAAATAGCCCGTCTCTTCAGCTGCGCCGGCAACTAGCAGCAGCAGACATAAGGGGATGAAGATGAACGAACGTTTGGGGAAAAGGTCAGCCTTTACTGCAGACATTACTCCCCTACATTTCCCTGGTCGCCATACTACATGGGGGGAGGTGTGGCGGAGAGGCTTCAGCCATCGGCTACGGCTCGAATGTATGGCGTCCTGAGGGAGTCAAAATCTGGAAATCTTTCTATTCGGGGCTTTTTCTCTTGTCTCGTTGTGTTACAACTACCCAACCCACTCTTGACTTTCATCTGCCCCCCTTCTCGTCCCTCCCCCCCCCCCTCTCTCTCTCTCTATGCATATATGAATGCGTGCGTTCGCGCGCGCGAACGCGTGTGCGTTCTGGAATGGGGAAAAGAAAATATCACTTTCCCCCCTCCTCTATTCTTTGCTTTCTCTGAACTTTGCAGACATCCCCATCATCAACTGAAAGTACGCGTCTAGGAATCAATACCGCTGCTGCAAAAAGAAGACGGCTGGCATGTTTCATCGCTGTCATGTGTTGTTTTGTTCCCCCAGTTCTGATAAGATGTCGGTAGATATTGTACACTGCCTCTTTGGAAACACAATATGAAGATTCCAACAACACACACACACACACACACACACACACACACACAAAACCCAGTGGTAGGAGACTGTAG
>NC_134900.1:1467500-1490000 GCF_041734735.1 Babylonia areolata | reverse complement strand
AGTCCCCTTCACCCCCCTCTGTCTGTCTGTCTGAAAGTCTGTGGTGGGTGTGATTGATGTAAATGTGAACGAGACAATGTTATCTCTGTTAAGTGTCTGTGTGTCTAGAAAGTACACGGTCATTGTCCCCCCATCTTTATTTGTTCCTTTCTTTCGTTCTCTTTCAAGGTGGGGTGTGTGTGTGTATGTGTGTGTGTGTGTTTTATCCTACAAATACTTGGACAGACAGAGAGAGAGAGAGAGAGAGAGAGAGAGAGAGAGAGATAAAGAAAAGAATGAAGAACGAAAACAAGAAACAGAAACAACAAAACCCCATTACTCTGCTGAACTGACAAGGAAAAAAAAAGGGGGGGGGGGGCGGTGGGGGGCAGAGGAAACATTTTCTGAACGAATTTACAGCCGCTGTTCGAAAAAAAAAAAAAAAAAAAAAAAAAAAGGGGGGGGGGGGGTTGGGGAACAGTCCCCGCCATCATAGATTTTCAGTCACGAAAATGAAGAACAAGTCACACAAGACGCAACGATCCCCCTGCCCCCTCCAAGCTCCACCATCACCACCAAACAAACACACAACAACACAACACAATACACAAACAACTCTCCGTCTCTCCATACCCCTTCAACACACACACACACACATCATTGTTACCTTTCACGGTCACCACCGCCGTGGCCCGCTCCGAGTCCAGCCCCATGGACGCGACGCACGTGTAGACGCCCGAGTCGGACAGCTCGGCGTCACGGATGATGAGGGCGTGGCGGTTCCGCTCCGACTTCTGCAGGTACTTGTGGTCGCCCTGAGCGGTGCCCCGCGTGACGTTCAGCAGACGCCCGTTGAGCAGCCAGCGGACGTACACCTTGCTGGAGGCCAGGGGGTTGGTGGTGACTTTGCACACCAGGCGGACCCGAGACCCCTCCACCACGTCCTGGTCGGCTGGACGTCCTTCGATGCGGAGGAAACCTGTGTGGGTGGGGTAGGGTAGGGTAGGGTAGGGGGGTAGGGGGGGCGGAGGGAGAGAGAAGAGAAGCATGGTGTTATGGCCCACACGTGGAAAGAAAGGGTAAGCACGAGTTGTTACAAGTGATGAAGATGATGGCTGGTGATGTTCGTTTTATGATGATATTATTAACAGGAGAAAGAGGAGAAGGGAGACCACTGTGGTATGTGTGACATGTTGTGGAAGGAAGGGTGTGGTGTTTTAAAATAACGGTGGTGACGGGGGTGACGTTTGATTTGACGATGATAACAGCAGCAGGAGAAGGGGGGGAAGGGAGACAACAACCTATTGGGCAGCACACACATAAAAAAAGAAGAATGTTGGTGTGGTATTACCATATCATCATATTAGTTCTACGTCTTTTTGATTATTGGGAAACATGGGATTGAGAATGAAACCTGAACACCGGAGAGAGAGAGAGAGAGAGGGAGAGAGAGGAGAGAGAGAGAGAGAGGGGAGGAAGAGATAGAGAGAGCCGGAGGAAGAGAGAGAGGGAGGAATATATAGAGAGAGAGGCGGGAAGGAGGGAGGGAGAGAGAGAGAGAGACAGGGAGGAAGAGAGAGAGAAACCATCTTGCGCGTTCGACGGGATTACCCTACAATGCACACACACATACACTGAAACGGTCTCGGAAAAGCTTCTCCCCCAAATTACCAAATTGACTTTCTCCTCCCAAGTCACACTGGGATTTTGAACAACTTTCAGGAACACCACCCCAAAAATGGGGAAAAAAAAGGGGTGGGGCGAGGCGAAGACCACTCTCCCCCAGTACTAAGAGCTTTTTCTCCAACCACCGTTAATTCCCCAAAGTAACGGCAGCGAGGCAGTCTTAGCAGAATGGCAGTAGGCCACGCAAAGTTTCTCCATCCTCTTTTCTTTTGTTGTGGTAATCGACTTGCTGTTTCTGTCGTTGTTTCTGCTGCTGCTGCTGCAGCCTCTAAACCCGGGGGAATGGAAAGGAGAGAGCTAACCATCCTGACCCCGTCAGTCCCCAGTCTGGATTACTTGATCCCCTTTGTACGTGACGGCAAAGAGCGTGGATAAGGTTGTTCCGATCATGGGGTTTAAAGAAAGAAATAAAAGAAAGAAAGAAGGAAGGAAGGAAAAAGAATAAGATACATTTCCCATAAAAGGATGAGAGAAGGGGCGGAGAAATAAATATCGAAAGGGCACGAAGCTGCCAAGACGAAAAATGAAATCGAAGATCGTCTGTGTGAAAAATTGATAAGGAAAGTTGATTAACAAACAAACAAAATAAACAAACATTTCCCATGAGAAATCCTCTTGGCCCTGAAGAACTTTACGAGCTTAACACTGCCGAAGAAGTGAGGAAAGAAACGAAATAATAATGAGATGGGCAGACATACAAAGAAAGAGACTACAGAGAGAGAGAGAGAGAGAGAGAGAGAGAACAGAGAGAGAGACAGAGACAGAGAGAGGGAGAGAGACAGAGAGAGAGAATGATGAGGAGGAAAAACATTCTCCAAGGTTCTGCTGAACTGTGTGTGAAAGACTCGGGAAAAGTAAAAAAAGGAGATATGAGAGAGAAAGAGAGAGAGAGAGAGAGAGAGACAGACAGACAGACAGACAGACAGAGACACAGAGAGAGAGAGACAGTCAGACAGAGGGAAACAGAGAGACTGATCCCACTCCCTTAAAAACAAAAAAACAAAAAAAAACAAAAAAAACCGGCAAAGACAAACCCGAACCCACACCACATCCCCCAATCCATCACTTCCAACGCTCCTAATCCGAACGGGGAACACCACCACCACCATCACAACCATCACCACCGATCATTGTCGGAGATGGACAAAAACCGAGACAATCAAAACTCCATCAGCCCTTCTCGCGATGACATCAACCACTCGCCCCTACAACCCCCCGCCCCCCGGGAATCCCCCTCCGACACCTCCACCTCCCAATCCTGGCCCTTGGCCCACCCTTGGCTATCACGGTGAACATGATCCTCATCTCCAAGAGAAGCACCAGCAGGTTTCATGCTCTCCAGCCCCATCAACCAAATGTGGATGGAGCATGGCAGAATGGGAGGGTGTGTGGCGGTGGGGGTGGGGGGTCTGGTTCCTTGAATATTTGATAGAGGGGGCCGAGTTTCTTCGGGCCCATTAGAATACGTTCTGATGGTAGCGGTACCAAGGCTATATACGTATAGCCTACCATCAAAGACCGTTTATGGTAATGGGTGTATATAGTATAGTTCGTAGCGTTCATCCACCCACCCGTGATTTCTCTCCGCGCTAGGATACCAAGGAATAGTGATGTATCATTCAGGACCGACCACCCCACAGCACTTTGGTCAACCTCTCTGTGGAACACGCCAGTGTATGAACTGTTCATGGAGAGCACATCTGCGTTAATTGTGGGGCTATTCGCTGAAGGACAAAATAACTATTTTCCTCTCAAGGCCTTCTCAGTGTTTGACTTTCTTGAATTATTATTTCGCAGACAAAAGTAACCGGCCAAGTGCGTTCTTTCTCTCTCTTTTTCACACACACACACACACACACACACACACACACACACACACACACACACACACAACACACACACACAAGTGTGTAAGATATTCTGAGGTTGATTATGTGAAATTGGAATATTTTATACTCATCCTATCAGCCACTTTAAAAAAAAGGAAAAACCAGAAGACACTAACAGAATATCAATTGAGTTGGAAATGTTTTCCACACTAACAGAATATCAACTGAGTTGGAAATGTTTTCCACACTAACAGAATATCAGTTCAGTTGGAAATGTTTTCCACACTAACAGAATATCAGTTCAGTTGGAAATGTTTTCCACACTAACAGAATATCAGTTCAGTTGGAAATGTTTTCCACACTAACAGAATATCAATTGAGTTGGAAATGTTTTCCACACTAACAGAATATCAGTTCAGTTGGAAATGTTTTCCACACTAACAGAATATCAATTGAGTTGGAAATGTTTTCCCTGTAAAGGAATCCTGCCTGTGACAAGCTCACCAGATCGCGGTATGCTAATTTTTCTTCAAATGCTGCAGAGAGTGGAAGGACGTGGAGAAACAAAGAAAAGAAAAAGAGAAAAATGGGGGAGAAATGGAAAGTACATCTTTGGGAATTCACACAGGCCTGAGCCTTAAAAGCCCTTCATTTGCATTTCACGATCCCCACCACCACCACCCCTCCCCCACCCCCGAACGCTTGTTTGCATTACCATAAACCAGGTTTTCTGGGACTTAGGGTGATGACCCCTCCTACCCCCCCCCCCCCCCTCCTACCGTTTCTTCCAATATCCCCCCTCACCCTCCTCCCTCTTTACCCACCACCATCCCTCCCCCAACAACCTTTCCACCTTCAATCTCATCCCCACCCGCTCTGTCCTCACTGGATAACGATGAAGAACGACAAAAAGAAAAAAAAAGGGAAGAATAAAAAGAACTACACCCAGGTGAAGACAGAAACGTTGGGCTGTGTGTGTGTGTGTGTGTGTGTGTGTGTGTGTGTGTGTGTGAGGGGGGACAGGGGGTGGGGAGGCTTGATAATGACCAGTGGAGAAAAAAATAACCTCATCCAAAAAGCAACAGCAGTATAGAAGGAGAATTCCCCCAGTTTGCTCAGAACGCGAGAGAAGGGAGAGCACCCGTTGATGGAGAGAGAGACAACCGTGATTACAGAAGAACAAGGACAGCGCGAAAGAGAGAGAGAGAGAGGGGGGGGGGGGGGAGGGAGAGAGAGAGAGAGAGATCTGATTTTAATATTCGAATCAAAACTGTGAGGTAAGAAAGAGATAGAGACAGACAGAGACAGAGAGACAGAGAGAAAGAAAGAAAGGAAGACAGAGAGATAGAAAGAAAGAAAGAGAGAGACACAGAGAGAGAGTGAGAGATAGCATGATCCTACACAGCTACATGGATGTGATCTCCATTCCTTTAACAGGATTTCCTCTCTGCATTTATCATAATCGCGTGCGTCATCGGTTCCATGTTGCTCGGTTATAAAATTCCCCTGTATCTGCCTGCCTGTCTGACTGTCTGCCTGCCTCTCCCATGTCCCCCCACCCCCCCTGCCTGTATCCTTAGTAACGAACAGGAAGGATTCTTCTTCACGGTCGTATTCTCTTTTGTTGCTGTTGTTGTTGGTGGTGGTGATGGTGGTTTTCATTCCACTGCTATTCTTTCCGCCCTCTCTCTGGACTCCTTCCATTTTATATACCCTTTTTTTTTTGTTACACCGCGTAGCAATACAAACGAGGTAACACATCCCATCCTCCTTTATTGTAGAAGCACGGCTTTTCATCCAAGACAAACAGAAGCCGCAGAGCTCCAGTCTTTTGGCACGCACACGCGTTCATGGCGAAACGAAACAAACCACTGAGCACTATAAAAAAATAATAAAAAAATAAAAAAATAAAAAAGGCCGCGGTTTTGTCAAGAACCTTGACATCACCAAGATCCCCAACGTCCATTCGCAGAACGTGAACTGTGGGGGTCTGCTGCTGGTTTAATCTCCCTGCAGAGACATCAAGGATGGGAGCTGGTCTTTCTGGGGGTTTACAGAGGGTTAGGGATGGGCAAACCAACTTCAACTGCCCCCCAGCCAGCTTTTCCATCGGGAGAAGTTCACTTTTTTTTTAATAGGTTGCTGATCCACTTGGCAGAGTGGAATGTGTGTGTGTGTGTGTGTGTGTGTGTGTGTGTGTGTGTGTGTGTGTGTGTGTGAGAGAGAGAGAGAGAGAGAGAGAGAGAGAGAGAGTGCCTGTGCGCACGTGCCTGTGTTCGACATGGCTGAATCTAATCACATGTTCTAATATATCTGATGTCTTTGAAAGTAGCTATATGTAAAACACGTAAACAAACAAAGAGGTAGCTGGAACAATAATTCTATATTTTCTTTCCCTTTCCTTATCGTTTTCTTTATTTTGTGTTTAACGTATCTTGGTCGGTAGTAACGGGGAAGGAGCGGGAAGAAGGGGGGGGGGGTAAAAATAACAGTGTTGGAGGTGCTGTGGGGAAGCTAACACCGGCGCGGGATCAATTAATGAACGACCAGGGAAACGTTCTATTGCCGCTGATGTTTGTTCAGTTAGGGTCTGGCACTGGAAGGGCCGGCACTGCGGCTCAAGCCACCACCATGCAGGCTGCTGCGGACATGTACAACAACAAGAGCTGCTACGTCGTCATTAAAACCGGATGGGAGGGAAGGGTCTAATGCAATGTGTTTCCAGCATCACTCCGCTTCCATGCGCTTTATCCCCCTTTGATTCACTGACTTTACTGCCTTGTTTTGCGTCCATGTACGTTATCCCCCTTTAATCTACTGACTTTACTCTGTCTGAAATATCCTGTCCCTGTGTCTCTGTCCGCCTCTCCTCACTGGCTCTGTGTCTTTCTCTGTGTGCTTCAACATGCATGTGTGTGTGTGTGTGTGTGTGTGTGTGTGTGTGTGTGTGTGGTGTGTCTGTGTGTGTGTGTGTGTGTCGGGGGTAGGCGGTGGGGGTCCGAAGAGGGGTTGGGAGGCGCGTCTGTGAGTGAGTGTGTCTGTTATGTAGGATATATAGATGGGAGGAGGAACTGATGAGGGACATGAGGGAGAGAGAGAGAGAGAAAGAGAGAGAGAGAGAGAGCGACACAAAGAGAGAGAGGGCGAGACACTGGGATAGACAGCAAGGAAGAGAAAGAGACAGAAAAAAAGGAGAGGAAGGAAGAAAGAGTGAAAGAGGCACAGAGAGAGAGAGAGAGAGAGAGAGAGAGAGAGAGAGAGAGACAGAGAGAGAGAGACAGAGAGAGAGACAGAGAGAAAGAGAGAGAGAGACAGAGAGAGATCCTCGGACCTGGATTATGTACAAGACGTCAGCTTGCATCATTTCCTTCAGGCAATGGGAATCCATCGCCAGTGCAGAGGACGAGGAATCGAATCCCTGTGTAAACGTGCAGAGCAAAGAACTAAGGGCAGTGTTGGAAGAAAGAAAAATGTGTAAAGTGGTAGAGGAGCATGTACGTGTGCGTGTCTATGAACGCCGCGCGCACGCGTTTGCATACATGATTTTTTTTTTAACATAATTAACTGGGCTGGACGTGTTATCATCTGTTTTATTTCTTGTCATCTGAATTTTCGTTTCCTAACAATCTTGTGCATTTGAAACCAATTCATTGATTCATAATATATCTTTTTAGTATTTTGTGTTTATTACTTGTTTGACCATTATCTAATAAACTCGTGTATTTATTTGGATAGTTAGGTGTGTGTGTGTGTGTGTGTGTGTGTGTGTGTGTGTGTGTGTGTGTGTAAATATCTGTTTCCCACAAGAGTCCACATGTGGAATCAGACAGGTTGTACATATTTTTGGGCCTGCCACATAAATTATACAGGCGCACGATCTGGAACATCGAACATGGAAAAAATCACATTCTGAAACCTAATACGGGATGGTGAAGGGGGAGGGGTGATAGAGGCAAGAAATCAAATTCTGTACTACAACAGGAATTGTGCACTCTGACACCGCAACAGAGAGCGGAGAGCGGGAAGAAATGGAATCTGTACCCTGACACTGGAACATACAGGGGTTGGAAGAAGAAACAGAATTCTGTACTTTGGCAGAGAAAGGAAAAATAAATCTTTGTACGCTGACACTGGAACAAGAAGGGTGGCAGAGAGAGAGAGAGAGAGAGAGAGAGAGAGAGAGAGACAGAGGGGAAGAAAAACAATTCCGTACCCTAGACACCGAAGCAACAAGGTGGTTGTTTGGTACAGAGAGGAAATTGAACTCGGTACTCCGACACCGGAAGGCCTGCGGTCAGAGGATGGAAGGGGCAGACACAGGGGAAGATAACAAAACGGCGGAAGGAAACCTCTTGACTCTCGAGCCCTTGATGCCAGGTTGAGCAGGGGGGCGGGGCATTTGGGGGAGTGAGGTGGGGGGGAGCTTGGGGGGAGGAGGGGAGGAGGGAGGTGATGGTGGTAGAGGGACAGAAGAGTCGCCGAGAGAGAGAGAGAGAGAGAGAGAGAGAGAAAATGCAGGAAAGTGAACTCCCTTCCCAAGCCAAGTGATTCCAATGTCCTTTTCCCTTTTGCCCCGAGGAAATGAAAAACGAGATTACTGATTTAAGAGAGCCGGGGACAGCGAAAGGAGGGTGAGCAGAGCTATAGCGAGCGAGAGAGAGACATGGGGAGAGAAAGAGAGGAGGGGGTGATACTGAGAGGGAGGGGTTGAAAGAGAGAGAGAGAGAGAAACTGAGAGGGATAGGAGTGAACAAAGAGTGAGAGAGAGAGAGACAGAGAGAGAGAGAGAGGGAGAGAGATACTGAGAGGGAGGGGTTGAAAGAGAGGGAGAGAGAGACTGAGAGGGAGGGGTGAAGAAAGAGAGAGAGAGAGAGGAGACACTGAGAAGGAGGTGGTAAAAAAGAGAGAGAGAGAGAGAGAGAGAGAAGGAGGTGGTGAAGAGAGAGAGAGAGAGAGGAGTGGGTGGAGAGAGAGAGAGGAGTGGGTGAAGAGAGAGAGGAGACACTGAGAAGGAGGTGGTGAAAAGATAGAGAGAGAGAGAGAGAGAGAAGGAGGGGGTGAAGAGAGAGAGAGAGAGAGATACAGAGACAGAGACACGGACAGAGACTGAATAAACATGGACGACTTTGGCACAAGCCTTGGAATGTTTTTCCTTGCATTTAACTGGGATTTTGAACTCAAAGTGCCCGGGTCTGATGAATCCAAAACGATCGATCTTCACTGCATATATCTAAATTGGATTTTTTTTAAAGGATCTGCGTGGCTTTTCTGCATGTGTGTGACAAAAAAATATATATAGCGATCTAAGAACTCTCTCTCATGAAAAATCTACGAGAGAGACAGAGACACAGAGAAAAAATAATAGTGGATAAGAACTCTCTCATGAAAAATCTACGAGACTGACAGAGACACAGAGACAGAAGGAAAGAGGGAGAAGGAATGAAGAGAGATAGAGAGAGGAGGAGTGAGGGAGAGAAAGAGAGAGAGAGAGAGAGAGAGAGAGAGAGAGAGAGAGAAACAGGGGCAATCAGAAAGAGATGGGTAGACAAAGATAGAGGGGAGAGAGAGAGAAAGAGAGAGAGACTGAGAGACAGAAACACACACACACACACAGAGAAACATACCCCCACGAACATAATATAATATGTATGACTGGGGGCAACCGGTTAGCATGCAAACTACCCCCCTCGCAACCCTTGCCCTCATCTTTAACCCCTCCTCTCCCCTACCCCCTCCCCCATCCCTCGACACCCTCGCCACCAAATCAACAATCAGAACCCGGAAGCTACCGGATTTAAAAAAATATTTTTTATTTTTACATTTCTGTTTTTACAGTCCACGTTTTGCATTGGGAAAGGGGGGCAGAACAGAAGACAGACAAATCAATACGCACTGAAACCGAAAAGATGAAACTAAGTGTTAGGGTGGGGTGGGATGTGGATGGGCGGTGTCTTCGTTGCTGCGACAGCTTCATCCTCGTTCAGAGAAGAGGGAGGATGTGGAGTGGGAGAAGGGCGTAGGGCTGGGTGGATTGGAGCGAAGGGGGTGTGAAGAAGGGGTGGGGGGGTGGGAGGGGGGGAGTCATGAGGAGGGATGGCAGGAAGCGCAGTTTGTCGTAATGGGGGAGCTTAGGTGAGCGGGGGGAGTGGGGAGGGGGGGGGCGGTTCCGGGGCAAGTCATCGCTTTGCGACGATTGTTTTCCATCGGGGAGGAACTTTTAGGCCAGTTCTTCTTCTTCCTCCTCTTCTTTGTTTTTTTTGTTTGTTTTTTGTTTTGTTTTGTTTTGTTGTGCTGTTGTTGCTACTGATGTTGTGTTGCTGGCTGCCGCTGCTGTTCTTGTTGTTGTTTCTTTTGTTGTTGGTGCTGTTCTTGTTGGTGGCGATGTTGTTGCTGTTGTTGATGTTGTTTCTTTTGTTGTTGGTGCTGTTCTTGTTGTTTCTTTTGTTGTTGGTGCTGTTCTTGTTGGTGGCGATGTTGTTGCTGTTGTTGATGTTGTCTTGCTACTGCTGTTGATGTTGTTGTCATTGTTTTGTTACTGATATTTTGTTGTTGTTTTCCCTGTCCCTTTCTTTTTCATCATGTTCTTTCTTTTCTTTCTCTGTTCATAATTTCTGTCTTCTTTCTTTTCTTTCTTTCTTCCTTTCTTTTTTTTTCTCCTGTCTTTACTTCTGTCTTTCCCTTATTGTTCATTCGTTACAGCCTTTTCTTCCATTTTTGCTTTGGTGTTTTGTTTGTTTCTTGAGACAGAAAGAGAGAGAGAGAGGGGGGGGGGGAGAGAGAGAGGGAGAGAGAGAGGGACAGAGACAGACAGACAGAGACAGAGAGAGAATGAGTGACTTACAGACAGGAACAGAGACAGAGAAAGAGAGACATAGAGTAATACTCAAGGGAAAAAAAGGCCAGATAGAAAGGAAACGAGAAGGGAAAAAAAATCCTATTGTGTCTGTTCTTATAAACAAACAAAAATATATGTCATCATACACCGGAAATGTCTGAAGCTGCAGATCTCCCCTGATCTTGTCTTGAGACAGAGAGAAGTCATCTGGGATGAATCCGGCATTCCCCTTTGTCTCTTTCTTTCTTTTACAGTCACGCCACTGGCAAATACAACCAGAGTTGTTTAGGCCAATAAAAACCAACAACAAGCAGAAGAAGAAAAAGAAAAAGAAGATAATAATTCTGGTAAAAAAAACAAAAAAAAAAAAAAAAAACAAAACAAAAAAAAACGCCAGGCAGAAAAAACGAAGAAGAAGGAAAGCGAGGATAAGACAGAAGAACACCTTTTTCACATTTAGACAAAATATTGACTGCTCACGAGTAACCCATCACCCCTCTCTTCATCACGCCAAGTCCAACGAAAAAAGAGACATAAATTCTCACATTCCCATTTTTCCTCTGATCCCAACTCGCTTTCACCTCTAAGAATCCTTTCACGCCCCCTAACCCCTCAAAATGAAACAAGCAACAACATCAGCACACACACACACACACACAGAGAGAGAGAGAGAGAGAGAGAGAGAGAGAGAGAGAATGTGTGAGAGAGGGAGAGAGAGAGACTGAGAGAGAGATTCGAAGCGATTTCCACGAGTTGAAACACATTCAAAAACAGCTGCGTACTATTTTTCTTTTCTTTTTTTAATACTTTTCTCCCCCACACCCCCCCTTCGCCCCACCTTTTTTTAAATTTTTTTTTTTTTTTTTTTACCTCAACCGGAAATTCAATGACCTTATCTTCTGAGAGGCTGGTGACGACCAGACCTGCGAAGTGCCCATATAAGGAGCGAAACAAACGACAGATCAGTGGCGCTGCTGGAACTCGTTTCCGACAGCAGCAAACAAGGCCACCGCGCGCGCTGATTGCTTCCACTTGCTGAAGTTACCATCAGCTCCTTACCAGATCACTCTCTCTCTCTCTCTCTCTCTCTCTCCTGTCCCCTCCCCCTCTCCCCCGTCCCTCTCTCTCTCTCTTGCCAGGACATAATTCTCTGGCGCTACGTGCGTGCGTGAGTGCGTGTATGCCGCGCGCGTGTCCTCGAAAACTTTGTTGTGTTTGTGAAGAAGAAAAGTCAATGAAACGGATGACGTCAACAGCAGTTCTTCTTTCCCCCAAGATTAGCAAGGTTTTCACTACTTACACTCCGTTAGAGAGGGCGAAGGCAAGTTTTATCCTCCTCCTCCTCCCCTGCCACCCCCCTCACTCCAATACTCCTCTAACCCCACCTCCTTAATCCAACCCAACCCCTCTTCAACCCCCCCCCCCCCCCCCCCCCCCCCCCCCCCAGCCCCCTCCTGGTTGTCTGACGTGCGTGCTCAAAATACCACTTCGGCTTTTATTGCAAAAGTTGAAAAGGTATCAATATTACTTCGCCCTTAACGTTCAAACTTTTCAATCACACACACACGCACACACACACGAACGCACTCACATACACACACACACTCTCTATCACTTTCTGACACACATACACACACGCATACTCATTCACAAACACACACACGCGCGCACTCTCTTAAACACATACACACACACACGCACTCTCTTAAACACACACACATACACACGCACGCACGCACTCTCTTAAATACACCCACACACGCGCACACTCACACACGCACGTACTCTTTTCAACACACACACACACACACACACACACGCACGCACGCACGCACATTTTAAAAACCGAACTGGTGTGGCATGGAGATGGTGGTGGGGAGTGGGGGAATCAGGAGAGAGGGCGAAGGGAGGGAGGGAGGGAGGCTAGAAGGAGAGCTCAGAATGCGATGTCAAGGATTCTGTGAAGGAAATTGGATGAAGAAATTCGAGACGGTTTGTGCTTTGCTGTAGTTCTATAGTTTCAATTTTGTCGTGGACAGCGTTCGTGCATAAGGCATTTCGTTGACTTTGATTCTGACAGTGTTGTTGCTCTCCCCTTATTTCGCTGTTTATTTGCATACATACAAGAATAACTTCTATCATCTCTCTCTCTCTCTCTCTCTCTCTCTATATATATATATATATATATATATATATGTATAACTTGCTTTTAAAAAATCTCTCATCTCTGTCTGTCTCTCTTTCTCTCAGGGATATGTGTTAACGTTGCTGACGTACATGGTTTGATTGTGTGCGTATAGATTATAAACATGTGCCTGTGATTTGTCAGTTGTTGAATATTTTGGAAGCGTATGTATTAAAATTTTGACTTGAGTCAGAGACAAAGAAAGAGAGAGAGAGAGAGACAAGGAGGGAGAGACAGAGACAGGGAGACACACACGCAGAGAGAGAGAGAGAGAGAAGTTGGGGCAAAGTGGGGAGTGAGAGGAGGTCGGTAGGTTGGGGGGGGGGGGGGGGTAATTTGCATGCATGAAACACACGGAAAACGACTTGCGCAAGCGTGCAAATGAAGGGAGTGTTTAAAACAAAAAAGAAAAAACAGAAAGAAAGAACCAGAGCATGTTGATGTGCAGATCTTTCTCCCCGCTGAAATGCATCTCGCTGTCTTGTAATGGGAGGTCTCCTCCAGGCGCTTGGCATTTTTCTCGGCAGCAGTTTGAGACAGAAAGATCGAATGGATCTGAGTTGGAAATAACCAACCAATCCGCTTGCTGCCTGCTTGCCTCTCTCTCTCTCTCTCTCTCTGTCTCTCTCCCTCATACACCCCCTACTCCTCTCTCTCTCTCTTCCGTACCCACTCGATCTCTCTCAATCTCTCTCTCTTCTGCTCTGTCAATGAGCAGGAAAGCTGGTCTGATTGAAATTTCAAGACAAAGACTTGATTGGGGTCTCAATGAAAAGGAGACTAATTATCTCTTTGCTCCTGAATTCTCTCTCTCTCTGTTTTTCTTCTTCTTCTTTCTATTCCACGCATCTTTTAGAAATAAAATAAAACTAAAAGATGTATGTCAAGGAACCTCTGAACGTGGGTTGAAAAGAGATTGGAAAACTAGTAATTAGACTCCTCTCTCTCTCTCCCTCTCTCGAGCACGCCCTTTCCCTCTCTATAATTTAACCACTAGTCACTCCTTTTTTTTCCTCTCCTCAAAGCCATTCTTCTGCCTCTCTCTCTTTTCTCCTCAGAGACCCTACAAGTTTAACAACTTGGCCCTGAATTAATCACGCTTCTTCCCACACTGTTTCCCCAAGTAATACCCCCTCCCTCCCTCCCTTCCTCAATCCCTTCCTAAATAAAACCCTCCATTTGTTCTTCTAGATGTTTCCATTATCTTCTTTTTTTTTAAGACAACGTAAGATTCAAGCATCCTTATTCAATGATTCAATTAACCTTACATTTCCTGTATGGCTTTAACTGAAAAACAATTTGCTTTGCATGCACAAAAATAGAATGTTTAGATGCGTTGGCGAACGATGATGACAATGATTTTTTTTTTCAAGCTAAACATAATGTCTATGTGGCTTTGCGCTGGTTCCATGATTCAGTGTGACTCAGTATCTGCAGAGACTCCTTGAAAGTTTAGAAGCACACAGAGAGAGAGAGACAGACAGACAGACAGAGACAGAGAGAGGAGAGAGACAGACAGACAGACAGACAGAAAGGAGCGACAGACAGAGAGACAGAGAGGAGAGACACAGAGAGAGAGAGAGACAGACAGAAAGACAGAGGAGAGAGAGAGAGACAGAGAGACGGAGGAGAGAGAGACTGACAGACAGACAGAGGGAGAGACAGAGGCAGAGAAAAGAGAGAAAGGGAGGGAGAGGGTAAAAGAGAGACAGAGACAGAGAGACAGGGGCAGAGGCAACTACGATACTGTCGCAGCTCCAGCTGAACTGGAAATGTATATTTTAAGAACAATATGAAAAATAACCAGGGAAGAGCAAAGAAAACCAGACCCAATAATCACACATGATATTACTTTGTTGAAGAAAGGTTCAACTGCCAGTAATTCAGGACGACGTGTGACGTCAGCTGTCAGCATTGTAAAGAAAGAAAACAAAACGGAACAGAAAAAAGTACGTAAGTAAGAAAGAAAGAAAGAAAGAAGAAGAAACAGAATGAAAAACAACAAAAATTAACAACGCACAACGACGAAAAGAGAGAGGGAGTAAGGAAGGAAACAAAAGAGAGAGGAAGGAAGAAAGGTGAAGAGGGGTAGGGGGAAGAGGAAGGAAGGGAAGAAAGAAAGAAGGGAGGAAGGAAAGAAAGAAGGAAGGGAGGAAAGAAAGAAGGGAGGAAGGAAAGAAAGAAGGGAGGGAGGGAGGAAAGAAAGAAGGAAGGGAGGAAAGAAAGAAGTAAGGGAGGAAAGAAGGAAGGAAGGGAGGAAAGAAAGAAGGAAGGGAGGAAAGAAAGAAGGAAGGGAGGGAGGAAAGAAAGAAGGAAGGGAGGAAAGAAAGAAAGAAGGGAGGGAGGGAGGAAAGAAAGAAGGAAGGGAGGAAAGAAGAAAGAAAGAAGGGAGGGAGGAAAGAAAGAAGGGAGGGAGGGAGGAAAGAAGGGAGGGAGGGAGGAAAGAAAGAAGGGAGGAAAGAAAGAAGGGAGGGAGGAAAGAAGGAAGGGAGGAAAGAAAGAAGGAAGGGAGGAAAGAAAGAAGGGAGGGAGGAAAGAAAGAAGGAAGGGAGGAAAGAAAGGAGGGAGGGAGGAAAGAAAGAAGGAAGGGAGGAAAGAAAGGAGGGAGGGAGGAAACAAAGAAGGGAGGAAAGGAGGAAAGAAAGAAGAAAGGGAGGAAAGAGAGAAGGAAGGAAGGGAGGAAAGAAAGAAGGAAGGGAGGAAAGAGAGAAGGAAGGGAGGAAAGAAAGAAGGGAGGAAAGAAAGAAGGAAGGGAGGAAAGAAAGAAGGAAGGGAGGAAAGAAAGAAGGGAGGGAGGAAAGAAAGAAGGAAGGGAGGAAAGAGAGAAGGAAGGAAGGGAGGAAAGAAAGAAGGAAGGGAGGAAAGAGAGAAGGAAGGGAGGAAAGAAAGAAGGGAGGGAGGAAAGAAAGAAGGGAGGGAGGAAAGAAGGAAGGGAGAACATAAAGAAGAAGACAGAAGAAACAACAACAACACTACAATAACAGTAACAAAATGTTTTGCCAAGAAACAAATTAAAAAAAAAAGGGGGAAAAAACTATTGACAAACTCGTCACTAAAGAAATAAACACACTCAAGACAAGACTAAGGACCTCAACTAACAATGCTAACCAAACCATGGGCTATTCCTCATAACTTCCATTCATAACACACACCCCTCCTCCCATCATTATTCTCAACCGTCGAGCGGGCAACAAACACACCCCACAAACAAAAACGCGCTTCCGAAAATCAATCCACGTCGACAACCTTTTTCTTTGGCAAGAGAAGAAAACATGAATTTTCTTCGCTGTCGCAATCAAAACCGAAAACGAGCCAGCAGTCTTCTGCACTAATATGGGCAGAAAACTTTGGATGGCAAGTCGACTCATCTTCCAGGGCCCGACAGACAAAGTCTTGCGTAAAAAGATATGGAAGCAAACGATTATATCGACGACCAGTGGCAGAAATAAAACAGGCCTGGGTTCATCCTGAGTAGTGGCAGAGAAACATGGGAGCTTGCTGTTCATGGTTTTGCGCAAGGACACACACACACACACACACACACACAAAAGAGTATTCCTGCCATATCACACACACACACACACACACACACACAAAAGAGTATTCCTACCACATCACACACACACACACACACACACACACACACACACTGCTGCTGCTGCCACCACCGTTCTTGCTTGGAGGTAGTGAGAAATGTGTGGGAAGTTATTTTCATAATTGACATTTCCGTCGTCCTCAGAGCTAAACGGGAAACATCGCCAGGGAGACTGACAGGAAAAGATGTGGCGGGCCTTGACCTTTGCCACAGCGTCACGTGACACGGCTGTCACACTTTGCTGCGGTCTTACACCATCGCTATGGGGGTAGGGGGGGTGGGGGGGTGCTAGACTCTATAGCCTGCAACCTGTTAATCATCGACGGAATGTTTCGTGGCCGTCACGTTCTTGTTCTTTATTGCGACACTTTCCTCGTTGTGTTGTTATGCAATTACAACAACAACAACAGCATGACAGTTATGCATCCGGAGTTAAACTTGTTCATTGTCGATTGATTTTAAAAAAAAATTTTGTGTGTTCCCATTGCGACATTTTCTATTCACGTCACTGCGATGCGGTACGATAAATGTCATGTTTAATTCATTCGTCACTGTTATCGAAGAATTATATATCTATATCTATATCTATATCTATATATATATATATATATATACATACATACATTTATACACACACATACAGAGGGGGGGGAGAAGACGACGAAGGAATAGAGAGAGGACATATTGAAATAGAGCAACAGAGACACGAAAGAAAGAGAAAGCATTCAAGATTTGTCAGTGCAAATAATACAGTAAAAATAAATAAAAAAATTAAAAAAATAAAAAAAACAACAAAAAAAACAACACCTAATAATAATAATGATAATAAATGAGCAAGCAAACCCCCCCACCCCCCACAAAAAAAAAAAAAAAATTACAGACACCCCCTCCAAAACTAACAATCACAACACACACACACACACACACACACACACATACACTCAGACATTCAACTCCGGCATTTCAACAACACCAACAATTTTTAAAATACAAAACGTGACAATAAAATAACTAAAAAATCCAAAACAATTGGAAAAAAAAAAACTAACCAAGCAAGCAAGCAACTTACCTTGGACAGGAGACATGAGCATTGGCAAACAAAGCAGCACCAAGGGCAGCGCCGTGCACATGGTGGGGACCGCTGAGGTCATCATGATGATGCCGGATGCACGTGACAACTCTGTGCGTGTGACGTCAAGTCTTCGCTGCTCACTTCCGCAACTGAATGCCAGATGATGGCTTGGATGATCAGAGTTGTTGGTTTTTGTCTCCTTCAGCTGACTGATCACTGAAAGTGTCTTCTGGATATTTAGAGTCACAGAGATTGAAAGCAATTTATGTGTGATTCGGGGGAAAAAATGTCCAAAAAGCTGTGCACAACACAGTTTTACAATTTATTGTCCAAACTGAGCTTCTTCAGTGAGTGAGCTTCAGCGTTCCTTGGAGCGCAGCTTGTTCAGACGGGGAAAATCTGCAAAAAAGAAAAAAGGTGTCATTATTTTGAGTGTTTGTGTGTGCGAGCGTTCTTGTGTGTGTGTGTGTGTGTGTGTGTGTGTGTGTGTGTGTGTGTGTGTGTGTGTTTTAAACTACACTATGTACTAGCTTTGGAAGTAAAGCCTCGGAAATTTTTTTTTAAATCCTACGATTTTTGTTGTGCTTTGTTTCGTTTGGCAATATTTTCCTGTCACTCAAGAACAATCCAGAAAATGCCCATGCACCTTGTTAAACTGAAATGTGTGCAGACAACAACTGTTCTTAGAAAACCCGACATCTCCAAGCGGATTTCGGAGTATACAAGTCCCTTCCAGTTCTGAACGTATTCCGACAGGCTTAAGAAAACATTTCAAACTTGGCAGAAAAAAAAGACTAGAAAGCATCAACTAAACATAACAAAGTCTTTGTAAGACAACCTTTAAGTCAAGAAAAGCTAGGAATCGAGACGTAGTGTTGCAGGCTTCATTTTATCAACACCAATTTCAGCCTTTCCACGTGAACTGAAAAGTTTTCGAAAATGATGCTCGATTTGTAAAGTACCCGAACCCGGAAATGTTGGATACTAATACTACTACTACCGGCGTAAAAATGTTTGAAGTGCAAGTCTCCAAACAAGTGTCTGACTTCACAGCTTCGCCGAAAAGAAACAAAGTCCGAAGGCTACAAGCTGTTTGTTCTTCTATTCGTTTTCATAATTCGGAGTTGTCCCTAACAACCAACCTTACCTCTGGAAAGAAAACAAACAACTCTTCATGTACCGATCAGCTGTGAACAAACTTTCTTTTTTTCTCTCACTGAAACAATGACGGAAACGTTCCCTCTGTTTCACGTTACCTTACTGTCTCTTGAAAAAGACAAAGGAAGGGTGGGCAAAAAGAAAGAAGCTGAAGAAAGCTAACCGCCAACAACTGACAAAGTCCAAGAAGCGAACCTCCAACAACCAAAGTCGTCTTTGAAGAACAGCAGCAGCAGTTTCTCAGTTCCCGAGTAGAGGAGGCCAGGTGGGAAGAATCTGTTGGACTGAGGATGAGGACCGGGGGTCTGTGGGTTTTATCTTGTCCCCGCATCGCGCGAAACGTGAATGAAAAACCGCGTGGGTGTGGGAGTGAACCTCAGTAGGCTACAAACATTTTTTTCCCCACTCCATCTTCCGCTGCCCACGCACAATAAAGCGCTATCCGTTTCTTAGCAGTTCACCTTTTGCCGCGCGGCCCACGTTACGGCCTTACGTAACGTACAGGTGAGGGAGGCCGCGCGTACGCCAGGTATTCATGAATGAACGGTCGGCTAACTTGAAATCCTTCGGCCCCGCCTCCGTGGAAAAGTTCTTGCGGGGGACCTCATCTTTTTCAGCCAATGGAATTGCGCCATAAAAACCAGCATGGCCGCCCTGCCATTACACCGCTGCTGACGTGGGTTGAGTTATTTCCGGCGGACGATTCTAGCAACTTGGATATCATGATGACAGTTCGAAAGAGTTGGGAAAGAAACAAAAACAAAAAAAGAAAGAAAAAAAAAGGCAGTTCTTGGGAGACAACTACCTCCACCACCCTTCTCTTCCTTCCTCCTCCCCCCCCCCCCCCCACACACACACACGCCCCACCCCTACCCACTTCTCCCGTTTCTTTACATGAAATATATAGCGTCTTTGCTTTTCGTTGAAAGCCAACGAACTTTGAGGCCACACCTTGATGGCTGAATCTGTACATGACTACATCCTGCCAAACCTCTCATCGTTTCAGTTAAAAAGAAAAAAAAGGATGTACTCGCACAGCAGCGTCTGTCTGCTTGTGTGTGTGTGTGTGTGTGTGTGTGTGTGTGTGTGTGTGTGGACAAGAAGGCTGACACGGATTTCCAGGCTATTTACGAAAGCAAATTATTCAGTCTGGTGCCGTTTTGATTCTTTGCTGGCAACAATCGTTTGTAAACAAACAAATTAACAAAGAAAGAAAAAAACAAAAAAACAAACCAATAATAGAAAAAAAAATCACCTTTGTATCTACGTCCAATCTTACCAGTCTTACCACGCCTGCAACCTAACTAATGGGATTGCTTGGGCGAAAATACCACTTTTTGGCAACACTGAGCTATGTTCACTGGCAATAAACGCAAATGATTGGGGAGGGGCGGAGGAGGTGTCAGAAATAAAAACTGCCTTGTTTCAGAATCGCATTACGAAACAATTTGTTATGATATACCTATTACGTGATAAAAGATATAAAAAAAACCCACTAAAAAAACAAAACAAAAACAAAAAACAAAGCCAAAACAAAAGAAAAACACTACTCATAAATTCTGCGTCGTTTCCGATTCATATTCCAAATCATATCTTTCACTTCGTTCATAGTTAAACCATCACCGTCCGCATCAATGTATCCTAATGTGAAACTTTTTTTTTTATGCGTATCTATAACAAGAATTATTTTACGCAGAAAACCAGGACGGCTGATAAATAACAAGGTGCTTTTTTTTTTCTTTCCCCCCTGTGTGATCATAAAGTGTTGGCTTTTTCCCCCCCAGTGCTGGTCGTGATAGCGTAAGGGAGATAAACGTAGAAAGCGAGTACAAGTGTGTAGTGCCCAGCGCTTCATTCACAAAGTCTGCTGGGCTGGGTTTGTAAATAAACAGCACAACTCAGCTGTCGCAGAATGGTGAAGAAAAAACAACCACAAATAACAAAAAACTATATATAAAAAAGGGGTGTGGGGGACGGGGGGGGAGACATCACCGGGTACATGTTACAGTTGTACGTGCTTGTCTCCTCTTCCGTTGCGCAATTGTCAGGAAACCTTGCCACACACACACACACACAGCTGGGAGGAAGAAGGCGGGGGGAGAAAACTGCTTGAGTTGCAACTTGAATTAAAGAAGAAAAAAAAAAGAGTTTAAAAACTTTCAGGTGCGAAAAATGCCATATATGGAATGGCTCGCACACGAGGAGCGGACTCTTGTTGTGAAACAAGCGTGAGAGAGATCAACAAACACACCCGCCGTGTGCCGCACCCCCAAGCGATTGTATAGACAGTGCAAAACATTGCGAAAAGCATTGAACTACCTGAAATTTAAAGCAGTTTTAAATTACTTGGCCTCGATCGCTTCAAAAACCTTACCTCACAGGGACCTTGCGACATTCTCCCTGATCACGTGTTGTTTGGTGCACAAAAGAAGGAAACAATCTTCCTCAAAACCCAAAACCTGAACGCAGAGTGTGAAAATAAAGAAATAAATAAATGAAATAATAATAATGATTACTATTTTTCTCCACATAAAAACATGAGTATCGCTGATTGTGTTTGTAACAGCAAAAGTAAAAAAAACAACTGAATTCAGGGTGGAATCATATCAACTGGCCACATGCACATTGGAATGAAAGCAACGCCGAACACAAAAGTGTGGCTGCGTTGTAGTATTCCAGTTCAGCACATTAACTACTTTCCCAAACCCAGCCCCTTTCGTTTTCAATAAAACACCAACTGACCAGCGCAATCAACTTGGCCAATCGAACAAGGCAGTCTTTAAATGGTATAACACACAACATTAACGCGGCGCTTGAAAATCTTACACATTAATTTCCACAGGCTGCACTGTTATCAGCAATCAGTGGTTCTCCCTGCAAAGCTGCCGCCATAGTATTCTTGGCAGTATCAAACGGATTTCGAAGCACAGTGTAATCAAACAGCCAGTGCTTACTTTCAGCTATCGTCAGCCAACAAATGTTAAAGCTGCCATACCAGAAGAAATAAAGACGCGCGTTTGAGACGGGGGTGACCCCTTAGAACTGGTCAAAAACTAACCGTGCTTCGCTTAACGCCTTTCAAAAACCGGTTAGTAAGTGTCGTCTGCTATTCCACGGGGCAGTAACTGCTTATAGACTCGCGATAACAGGGACAACCTGGCCCGAGAACGGTAACTGGCTTTCACAGAGAAGACGTTTGGGCTTTAAATAACTGTTTAATAGGCACAAACAAGCAAACAAGTGAGGCACATAAAAAACAACAAACTTTATATTACTTACGATTTTGAATGTTATTCTGCAGATATGTATTTCTTTTACTTTGAAAATAACCAAGTATTCTGTAATTCAGTTGTTTTCTTTTCTATCATCGGGAAGGGCAGTGTCGTTTTGAAGACATGCCAGATAAACGGTCGTGTTTTCTTCTTCCTTATTTGTTCATTTATTTATTTACTTATTGAATATGAATGTAATTCTTAGTCCATTTGACTGATGTCAGTTCTTGTCCTTTTTGCCGCAGTGGCCTGACTAGTCCATTCATTCACAACACTGAGTGAAATCTGTTGCACTGATTCATTCACAACACTGAGTGAAATCTATTGCACTGATTCATTCACAGCACTGAGTGAAATCTATTGCACTGATTCATTCACAACACTGAGTGAAATCTATTGCACTGATTCATTCACAACACTGAGTGAAATCTATTGCACTGATTCATTCACAACACTGAGTGAAATCTATTGCACTGATTCATTCACAACACAGTGAAATCTATTGTACTGATTCATTCACAACACTGAGTGAAATCTATTGCACTGATTCATTCACAACACTGAGTGAAATCTATTGCACTGAGGGAGACGACAAATGTTAAATCTGCATGCGTCAAAACGCTGGATGAATCTAGACAGTTTAATTAGCCATATTTCTTGATGAAAAGCCAGTTATTTGGATTTTGAAATGAACACCTTACACATTTTCCCCCCAACAAGGCGATAGCTGTTAAACCATGACATTCAAATCACGAAGAAAAACAATGAGTATGATCATGCCGAGAATGGTCTTTTGGGTCAGTTACAGTTTGTAAAGCGGGGTCAATTACAGTGTGTAAAGCGGGGTCAATTACAGTTTGTAAAGCGGGGTCAATTACAGTGTGTAAAG
>NC_134900.1:1440000-1455000 GCF_041734735.1 Babylonia areolata | reverse complement strand
TAGATATATACATCACAGGCATGCAGATAAAAGCTGAATTTGTGAATAACAAGACATTCAAATATGATTCATAGTGTACGACAGTTGAATTTAGTCACAGCAAAGGGTAGTTTAAAACAGATACCGCTGTTGGAAGAAAGGATATTTTTAAACAAGTTTTTCTTTGCAAGCGGCATTTTATACCGCCGACCAGAGGGAAGCATTTCAAAACAGGGGTACAAGGGGTGCGCACAATTATCTATCACCTGGACAGCCTTCAGTCTCACTGCCTGGTGGTACTGGTCGTCTAAGGGCGGTTGATTTGTTCCAGAAATTTTGCCAGCCATGCTCACAGTTCGAGCGAGCCGTCCTCTATTTTTCCTACTGATACTTCCATACCAAGAAACAATGTTAAAGATTAAAAAGCTTTCGATAAGACTTCTATATCTGTGTTCTGTAGTATATCTGGGCTAACATCAAAAGCTCTAAGCTTCCTCAACAGGGTATACACACGTTGATGGGCTTTCGTTACTCTCATGTCTATAATATGCTCGTTGAAAGAAAGTTTGTTGTCAATTGTTGTTCCTAAATATTTTTAAAACACGGCACGACTTCCACATGATCATCGTTTTGTGTCACGGGTTCAATTCTGTTATCTGTCCTCCTTCCCTCTATTACTGATTCCTTTGTTTTATATATATATATATATATATATATTAATCAATTTGATTTGATAATTTGGTACAAAGTATTCACCTGTTATCATAACAATGAAGTCTAATAATAGTTTTTTCTCGGCCTTTACGGTTTTGCATCACTTAAAAAAAACACCTTATGACTAAAAATGATAACAGTTTCTCGTAAGGAAATATTGATTCTATACTGTCCTGTCGTTCTCTTTAACGAACTGAGCTGTAAAATCTGGCAGTTCAACGAACTGTGTCTATCCTCCACTCCACAGAACTTGCAGTTGGTCACCGTTGCCACTGGTAAGCATCGTGTCTGATGGAATATAATGTCGCCGTTCGAGAGCACAGAAAACAGATGTTATTAATGTATCAACCGAAGCCAACGCAACTCTTCATATTAATGTATCCATCGAAGCCAACGCAACTCTTCATATTAATGTATCCATCGAAGCCAACGCAACTCTTCATATTAATGAATCCATCGAAGCCAACGCAACTCTTCATATTAATGTATCCATCGAAACCAACGCAACTCTTAATATTAACATATACATCGAAGCCAACGCAACTCTTCATATTAATGTATCCATCGAAGCCAACGCAACTCTTCATATTAATGAATCCATCGAAACCAACGTAACTCTTCATATTAATGTATACATCGAAACCAACGCAACTCTTCATATTAATGTATCCATCGAAGCCAACGCAACTCTTCATATTAATGAATCCATCGAAGCCAACGTAACTCTTCATATTAACGTATCCATCGAAGCCAACGCAACTCTTCATATTAATGTATCCATCGAAGCCAACGCAATTCTCCGTGTTTCAACTTCATCAGGAATGAACTGCGGTTATCGATCAGTGACATTTAAGAAACACAGACAAACAAAATAAAAACAAAAAAGAAAATAATACAAACCAGCCAACCCAATTTCATGGTAAGGTGGTTTTGTTGTTGTCGTTGGTTGTTTTTCTTTTTCTTTTTAATTTCTTTGCTTGTGTGTTCATTGTTTTTTTAAATTTCATTGTTGTAGCTGGTGTGTGTGTGTGTGTGTGTGTGTGTGTGTGTGTGTGTGTGTGTGTTTTGTTTTAATTATTGTTTCTTCGGTCTTTTTTCATCTTTTTTTTCCTAAGAATTTTTACTTGCTTATTTACGTTTCTCGCGACTTTATTGTTTTTTGTCTTTTGCTCTTTTTGTTCTACGTTCTGTTCGATTTCTCCTATTTATTTATATTACATTTTTTGCCCTTAAAAGAAAAAAAAAACCAACTTATTTCCTTTTCTACATCTCTCTTCATTTTTTTCCAATTTCATTTTGATTTTGTCCTTAAAAAAAAAAAAAAAAAAAAAATTTTTATTTCCTCTTCCTTCTCTCCTCCTTCTTCCGGTGTTCAACCTGTCTTTTTCTCTCTCTCTTTCGGTTTCTTATCTCTCCCACCTTTCCAGGCCAAATCTTTTTTTGCAGACCCTCTCTTTGAGGGGCAAACAAACCGAATTGACATGAAGAGGAACACTTTATGTCCCCGCAGTCTCCTACGAGAGAGAGACAGACAGAGAGAGAGACAGAGACAGAGAGACAGAGGGAGACAGAGACAGTGAGAGAGAGAGACAGAGACAGGCAGACTGACAGAGAAAGACAGAAAAAGAGACAGAGACAGAGACAAACAAAGATAGATGGAGAACCATGTGACAAGTTAGAGACAGGAGAGAGAGAGAGACAGACAGACAGACAGAGAGGAAGACAGAGACACACAGAGAAAGAGAGAGACAGACAGACGGACAGAGTGACAGAGAGTGAGAGAAAAACAGAGATAGTGACAAGTTAGAGACAGGAGAGAGAGACAGACAGACAGACAGAGACAGACAGAGAGAGTGACAGAGACAGAGACAGAGAGAAAGACAGACAGAAAGAGATAGATGGAGATCCATGTGACAAAATCTTAACCTCACCCCCCCACCCACCCTCAACCTCCTTTCCCCTCGCTCCTCTTAAAAAAAAAAAAAAAAAATGATGAAAGGTAACGTGGGTAAGGGGAAATCAGGAAACGAACTACTCAACACTTTCAGCAGACTGGGTCCCCTCAACACCTTCCTCTTACCCAGCCGATGGCTACAATAAAGATCACGCCGGGAGGAGAGAGTCGGCTGGGGGGCACTAAGGGAGGGGAGGGCGGTGGAGGGTACGTAGGGGTGTGGGGGGGGGGGGGGGGGCACACTACACACGGGAGCAAAACTAATTTGCCAGTTGCGGGCGAGCGAGAAAATACAATTTTGTGGGGTGCCGATGTCTCTAATTTGCCTTTCGGGTGTTCCCTAGGGGGCCCAGTGTGGGGAGAGAGAGAGAGACAGACAGAGACAGAGACAGAGAGAGACAGTGAGAGATGGAGAGAGACAGAGAGAGAGACAGACAGACAGACAGACAGAGAGACACACAGGGGGAGAGGAAAGGAGGGGAGTGGGTGGGAGTTTAGGGAGGGACTGCAGATAGAAAGGCAGGAATAATATGGTTTATTCGCCGAGTAATACAACGTGACCCCTTATTTGCATAATCATTATGATGACCTCAGAGTCTTTCATTTGCACTGACATTGAGTGCACGATAGCCGGTTCATAGACAGAGATGCCATGACGATGTTAGTTTACACACACAAAAAAAAAGGTTTGGTAGTGTCGACGTATGTACGGATGATTTCCGTCAATATTCATTTGATTGCAGATGTGAAAGATAGCACAATAACTATCTTCAGAATCATCATATATATGATATGTACACAACTCTCATGAGGATTTTGGTTATCAGATTTGACTGTGCATCATTACAGATGCAGATATGTTTATGCCAGAAATGTAATATATAAACTGAAGTAGGAATCTATGGAAGATGAACTGCATTTTATTCTGTGTTGTCCAGCTCTTAGCGAAACCAGACAGTAGTCTATTCCATGAAAATATCACCCACGTCCTCGTCCACGCTACTTTCATAACAGGTTTGCTGATGTTAACTGCTAAAAGTAGTGATGCCCGGAGAAAGTCCATTTTCCTTTTATAAAGCTTTTGGTTTAGAGGTATTGTAATGTCTTGACATTATGATTTGATATAATCTTCAAATTCATTTGACTTTGAACCTAATGAAATGCGTTTGTTATGGCTGTGATATGCCTTGTATGTCCATTTACACCCTTCACGTGGGACTGCAGGTTAATGAATAATATATAACTTTTAATTCCAATCTCTTCTGATGGTGATATCATTCGCAACCTGGCATGGTAACCATACAGACCTTTCAAATTCAGAGAGAAAGCATACTCTTGGTTTCTTTAGTTATTAAGCTACAAAACCAGTTTGATGGGCGCTATCAATTATGGCGACGTTTACAAAAAAACATTGTTACCGCCCCCTTGTTCATATGGGGTTGTGTGGTCTTAAATGAATGAATCATCTGAATCTGAATCTCTCTGTGTCTGTCTGTCTGTCTGTCTCTCGTTCTGCATTTCTCCCTCAGTCTCTGTCTGTCTGTCTGTCTTCTTATTTTCTCTTCGTTCCTTTTCTTCTGGACTTTCCTGGAGACAACCCCACGTCAATATTTCAGGACACCAGCGGCAAGGTTTCAGCAGCAGCAGCAGTCACCGTCCCTACAAGTTGGTTTTCACTGCCCCTATACAGGGGAAAGGAGGGGGGGTGGGGGGGGTCGATAACTGATTTCTTCGGTTGAACTGATGGAAGCGTCGATTCATTCATCAGCTGTGGACTGGACACAGCAGAACCCTGTACACAACCTATGTGCCGTGCATGGTGCACACGCCGCTGGGTATGTTTTAGCATTTCGTGCGTCTGCAGCGTCTGCACTGCATAGTGCATCCCGTGTCAGTGAAAAATTGATAGCTTTGAGTTTTGCCGTGGTCAGTTGGCAAACGTACCCCTCCACCACCCCCCACATCCTCACACCACACACCCACCTCCCGTATCTCACATATCTCCTTATGGGATTCCCTGATGTGAATATCTGATCAAATTAACTGCCTTTATCTCCCCCCCCCACCCACCCAACCCCTTAATCAGCACGAACACACACACTCTCTCTCCTTCCCCCTCTCTCTCTTTCCCTCCCCCTGCGCGCACGCGCGGTCAGAATTTTGATGAATTCGAGTTTTCATGTATTTCTTTTTTTCATTTTTTAAAATTTTATATTTGTTATATTTAATTTTCATTCTATTCTACATTTGTTTTTTCTTCTTTTTTTAAAATATATTTTATCATGATATATTCATTTCATTATATATGATGTGCTGTGTCACTTTTTCACCGATGCCTTTTTCATAAGGCATCCATCACACGGACACACAGAAGCATGGCTGAACTCTCGCGAGACCACGAGAGCAGAAAGGGGAGAGCACTAGTGCAGGTAAAGAAAAAGTATTGAAAAACAAAAAAAACAAAAACCCTCTTGCGAATTCAATTCATCATCAGAATTAAGCCCCCTATCCATCTAGAAACCCACAGCCCGGCCTTCTACACTTTCTTTCTTTCTTTCTTTCTTTTTTCATTCCCAATCATAAATGGAAAAATGCTTCATCCGTCCACATCATTGATTCGTAGTGTAAGGTTACGAACCGGTTATCAGATAGGACGGGAGACGGGGGAGAACAGAGAGAGAGAGGGGGGGGATGGGGGAGGAGGGGAGGGAGGGAAAGAGAGAGAGAGAGAGAGAGAGAGAGAGAGAGAGAAAACGTGAATGCGAAAGCGAAATGTTTTATTCAGTTTAAGCCAAGGCCCCTTACTGAAAGGGGGCAATCATACAGCAATAAGACAAGGAGAGAGAGAGGGAGAGAGAGAGGGGGGAGATAGAGAGAGAGAGGAGAGTGGATGGTATAGACAGAAAGAGAGAGAGAGAGGGGGGAGAGAGAGGGGAGAGAGAGAGAAGAAGAGAGAGAGGTGGAGAGAGATGGAGAGAGATGGAGGACAGTGGAAGGTATAGACAGGAAGAGAGAGAGGGGAGAGAGATGGAGAGAGATGGAGAAGAGTGGAAGGGATAGAGAGAAAGAGAGAGAGGGGGGAGAGAGATAAGGAAAGAGAGATGGTGAGAGATGGAGAGAGATGGAGGACAGTGGAAGGTATAGACAGAAAGAGAGAGAGAGAGAGAGATGGAGAGAGACATAGTGTGAAAGGGATATTCAAGGAGATATATATATATATATATATACATATATATATATATATGGAAAGAAACATATTGACAAATATATAGACTGACACAGACAGAAAATCAGGGAGCAAAAGGGAAGGAAGATGGAGGAGGAGAGAAAGAAAATGTGAGGAGGCAAAGAAAGAGGATGAAGATAGAGACGGAGATAAGAGAGAACAAAGGTACATAGAGGAAGGGGAGAAAGACAGAGAGGCAGACAGACAGAGGGAAGGAGAGACAGACAGACAGGGAAAGCGCAGAGTAACGACCTGCAAACAGAATGATTGTAATACTTGGTTTCACCTGTCTTCACACCGCTCCCCCCCCCCCCCGCACCCCCCTCCCCTCCGAAATATACTGAGCACTGCCCGCATATTAATTCATAACCAGCTTTCAGAGCAGCTTTCCTGACTGGGGCTCAACTAAATGTAAAACGAAATAGAATAAACTAAAATAAATCTTGACACAATAAAGCAAATGCAGCCTGTGATGAAACATGATTGTGCATGCTGCGTGCTCTATGTGCTGCAGAGGACTGTGTGTGTGTGTGTGTGTGTGTGTGTGTGTGTGTGTGTGTGCATGAAGGGGAGAAGAAGGAGGATGGAGGTAAGAAGAAAGACTGTGTATAAGTTTGATGCAAAAAATATATTCATTCATGAATTTATCTATTTATTCAATTGTTTTATTTCTCTATTCCTTCGTTCACCCATTCATTCACTCGTTTTGTTATTCATCTTTCTTATTTATTCATTCATTCATTCATTTCGAAGCGAATGCACGCGCGCGCGTGTATGTGCGTGTGTGTGTGTGTGTGTGCGCGCGCGCGCATGTGGTCGCTTACGTGTTTGCGCCTACTTTTGTTTAATTAAGGTGAAAGGCTTATGTCAAGAATGAAGTTCCTTTTAGACACCCTCCACACACCACAACTACCTATCTACTCACCCACGCACAACCCCCCCCCCCCGCCCCCACACACAACCACAACCCCCCACCCCCACCCCACCCTCTCTACCCCCCGCACACACATGCACACACGCTGACGCACTCACACACCCTGTCTCTTTGAGGCTTTCCCCGACTTCTGGTAACAGAAGTGTCCATGAAAGATGCCTGGACCCTAGCCGTGCACATTGAAGTCAGCTCGGCTGTCTTTGGGTTTTTTGGTTGTTTTGTTTTTTTTAAATCTCCCTGGCTTTTAAAACCCTATCCTCTCTTCATTTTCCACCACTTCCTTCCTCCTTCTCCCTCCCTCCCTGCTCTCCACCCCCTCCCCGATACCCCCATGTTTCTTGTGGCTACGTTATTTGGTGAAAACGTAGTTTGTTCCATGTTTTGTTCGCACAACACTGATTTGAGATTGATAGGATTTCATTTTTTGTTGTTTGTTTGTTTGTTTCTTGCAGATTTAAAAGAATTCTGTGTGGATCACGTTTCTGATGATGTTTGCATGATAAAAGAATAAATCAAAACTTTCCCAAATGCATTGCTCTCTCTCTCTCTCTTTCTGTGTGTGTGTGTGTGTGTGTGTGTGTGTGTGTGTGTGTGTGTGTGCGCGCGCGCGCGCGCGCGCGTGGCTATTTCAACCACCCTTCTCTCTCTGTATCTGTTTCTCTGTCTCTGTATGTCTCTGTCTCTATCAATGTCTCTCATCGTCTCCTTCGCCAAAGCGCTATAAAAACTGACGGCCATGGGGAATTCTCCAAGCAGATAACGGTTTCTCATGAATTCTATGAATGTGTGAACAGTTCTTTCAAAAAAAGGTCCAAATAGTTTCAGTATCAGTAGCTCAAGGAGGCGTCACTGCGTTCGGACAAATCCATATACGCTACACCACATCTGTCAAGCAGATGCCTGACCAGCAGCGTAACCCAAGGCGGTCCAAACAAAGTGAGCACAGTCACAAACGACAGTGAAGCATCTTTCTGTGTGACTGACTGTCCTGCACTTTCCTTCTCCCCCCCCCCCCCCACCTCTCTCTCTCCCTCCCCCCCCCCCCCTCTCTCTCTCTCCCTCTCCCCCCCCCCTCTCTCTCTCTCCCCTCTCCCCCCCCCCCCTCTCTCTCTCTCTTTCTGTGTCTGTCTCTCTTTTTCTCTGTGTGGCTATTTCGATCTCACTTTATTTTATCCTGTCTGTCTCCGCTGTATATATCCCTTCTAAATTCGCCTCTCTCTCTCTTCCTCTCCCCCCTCTCTCTCTCTTGCTCTCCCTCCTTCTCCCTCTCTCTCCCCCTCCCTCTCTCGCTCTACCTCCATATCTCTCTCCCCCCCCTCTCTCTCCCTCCCCCCCCTCTCTCCCTCCCTCTTCCTATTCACCACCACACCAGAATCCTTTTTTCTTTACTCATCAATGAACTGACCTCAGATGTGCTTGCGGGTGGCATGCATGGCATCCAGCTTTCTCCTGATTTTGTCCAGCTCTTGATCTTACTTTTTCGCTGATGATGTAGCTCTACTATCCGATACCCCAATAGGTCTTCAAACTCAGCTGAATATATTGTATGACACAGCAAAGCGACTTGATTTAATTGTCAATTTAGAAAAATCTAATGTGGCGGTGTTTAGAAATGGTGGCTACCTTGGTGCGAACGAGAGATGGGTCTATGGAAATGAACTTTTGAAAATTGTTAATGCATATAAGTACTTTGGTATCTTTTTGTCAACCCGCCTTAGTTTTACAGCAACATTAGAAGATCTTGCAAGTCGTGCCAGAAAAGGAGTCGTTGCTATCATTAGAACACTTTGGGCGATTGGAGAACATTCCCCTGGTATCTTTTTTTTTTTTTTTAATGTTTGACTGTCAGATACAACATGTGTTGACATATGGAGCTGAAATATGGGGAGTTACAGAAAATCTTGAATTAATCGAAAGTGTACATCTTTTCGCTTTAAAAAAGTTTTTAGGCGTACATTCAAAAGGCTCCTAGACATTTGGTTTATGGTGAAACTGGTAGGTTTCCACTCTATGTGATGACTTATGTTAAATGCATTAAGTTTTGGTTACGTCTAAAAAAATTAAGCAATGATCGATTCCCCAAGAAAGCATACAATATGTGTTACTACATCTGCAAACCCAAAATTATATCACATGGGCTTGTAGTATCAGAAATGTTTTGTACATGTACGGCTTTGGTTATGTGTGGGAGGCACAAGGTGTTGGTAATGAATGTGTGTTTATTCGTTGTTTGAAGCAACGGTTAATTGATTGTGCAAAGCAAAGTTGGCATTCCTCACTGCTGTCATATGAATTCTATGAATAAGTGTATTCTGTTTACAACCAATCACTTACAACATCTCCGTACTTATTGGTCGTGAAAAACTTCTTTGTACGCCGTCTATTTTCACGATTTCGAATCGGTATGTCAGATTTGAATTGTCGCTTTTTACAGTATAATCTGTTCCTGGTGACAAGAGAATGTGTAGTTTTTGTCACACAGCCCTTGAAACAGAGTATCATTTTCTTTTGGTTTGTCCAGTTTATCAGACTCTAAGAGAAGAACATTTACCTGCCAAATATCACAGAAATCCAACCTTGTTCAAATTTGCCAGTTTGATGTCCTGTGTGTCGGAATCTTTAGTTGCGAAGTTGTCGTTTTTTGTATGCAAGGCTTTTGGCGTGATAGCGGAGCTTTTGAAATTGGACACGAGTGGATGAGTTTGGGCATGCATTTTGTAGCACTGTGGCGTATACATCAACCCCTGGATCTATGTGTCAAGCGCGCGAGCGTGTATGTGGGTGTGTATATGCGCGCGCGCATGTTTGAGGGAGGGGAGAAGAGAGAGAGATGTGTGTGTGTGTGTGTGTGTGTGTGTGTGTGTGTGTGTGTGAGAGAGAGAGAGAGAGAGAGAACAAGAACAAGAACAAGAACAAAACTTTAATCTCCAGGCCTCCGGCCCCTAGAAAGAGGTCAAAAGTACACAATATGGAGAGAGAGAGAGAGAGAGAGAGAGAGAGAGAGCTTGCAGGAGTCACATGTGCATTGATATATTGTTCACACCATTTGATTGATTATGTAATATTTTTGTTAGTGGCCCACTCATTTGTTATGGGCTGGAGGCCTAACAAATAAACCATTGTCTTGTCTTGTCTCCCTCCCTCCCTCTCTCTCCCTCCCTCTCTCGCTCTCCCTCCGTCTCTCTCTCTCTCTCCCTCCCTCTCTCGCTCTCCCTCCCTCTCCCCCTCTCTCTCCCTCTCTCGCTCTCCCTCCCTCTCCCCTCTCTCGCTCTCCCTCTCTCCCCCTCTCTCGCTCTCCCTCCCTCCCCCCTCTTTCTCTCTGCCCCCCCTCTCTCTCTCCCTCCCTTCTTTATTCACCACCACACCAGAATCCTCGAACTCTATGCCCTGTGTTCTCCCACCACCACCACCACCACCACCACTCCTCACCTCTCCTCTTTAAATCACACTACTAACCCCATCACTCCTTCTCTCCCCCCCCCCTCCTCCTTCTCTTCCTCTTCTTCTTCCTCCCTCCGTCAACCCCCCCCCCCTCCCCCTCAACTCCCAACCATCGGCCTCCTAGGCAGCGAAAGGGGAAAAAAAAAGGCGGGGTGGGGTGGGTGGGGGTCGGGGTTTTAATAAGCCGAGGGCAATTTTTATGTCAAAGTTCAAGTTGGTCCAGAACCTCCAAATTCCCTGTATGACTGACTGCTAAGGATACTTGTGTAGTGTCTCTCCTCGGTCGGAGACCAAGCTCTAAGCGCTTTACAAACACGGGGTCATTTGCACCACAGGCTGCCTGTCTGGGTAGAGCCGATTGACGGCTGCCACTGGGCGCTCATCATTCGTTTCCTGTGTCATTCAGTCAGGTTTAAGATACGCACGCATACACACTCAAACATGTGACATTTTACGTGTACGGCCGTTTTTGTTTACTTACACCGCCATGCAGGAAACCATACTCCGTTTTCGGGGGATGTGTAGGCTGGGTATGTTCTTGTTTCCACAACCCACCGAACTCTTGACATGGATTACAGGATCTTTAACGTGCGTATTTGATCTTCTGCGTGCGTATGCACATGAAGGGGGTTCAGGCACTAGCAGGTCTGCAGGTCTGCATGTGCCCCTGTGGAGTTTTTAGAAATAAAGTTTCACTGTTCACTGCACATGTGTTGACCTGGGAGATCGGGAAACATCTCCACCCTGTAAAACCCCACCAGGCGCTGTTACCGAAATTCGAACCTGGAACCCTCATATTGACAGGCCAACGCTTTAACTTGTGACCACTCAGCTACCGATTTCCCTCTCCTGGTATTTCTCCGTCCACCTTTCTTTTTCTTTTTTTTTTTTTTTTTTTTGACGGGCGCTACAGCCGAATAGTTAAAGGGTTGGACTTTCAATCTGAGGGTCCCAGGTTCGAATCTCAGTGACGGCACCTGGTGGGTAAAGGGTGGAGATTTTTCCGATCTCCCAGGTCAATATATGTGCAGACCTGCTAGTGCCTGAACCCCCTTTGTGTGCATACGCATCCAGAAGATCAAATACACACGTTAAAGATCATGTAATCCATGTCAGGAGTACGGTGGGTTATGGAAACAAGAACATACCCAGCATGTACACCCCCGAAAACGGAGTATGGCTGCTTACATGGCGGGGTAAAAACGGTCATACACGTAAAAGCCCGCATGTGTACACACGAGTGAACGTGCTGCCCACGAACGCAGAACACGACGGGGGTTTTTTGGGTTTTTTTTTTTTCTTTTTGTCCCCGATGCCTGATGTGTCCCGGAAGGAAGCCCAGCCAATTCAGCTCACCCACGGTCGTCAGTGCAGAGCTCACGGGACCTCTGTCCCTTGTTGAGACACACACGCAAAACCTGTCTCCTCTCGTCACTTTACCAGCCAGGCGGTTTTGGTTTGTGTGTGTGTTTGTGTGTGTGTGTGTGTGTGTGTGTGTGTGTGTGTGTGTGTGTTCGTGTTTGTGTGTGTGTGTGTGTGTGTGTGTGTGTGTGTATTGTGTAGTGAGTGCTGTGTTGTGTTGTTGTTGTTGTTGTTGTGTGTGTGTGTGTGTTGTGTAGTACTGTGTTGTGTTGTGTGTGTGTGTGTGTGTGTGTGTGTGTGTGTGTGTGTATGTGTGTGTGTAGTGCTGTGTTGTGTTGTGTTGTGTTGTGTTGTGTTGTGTTGTGTGTGTGTGTGTGTTGTGTAGTGCTGTGCTGTGCTGTGCTGTGTTGTGTTGTGTGTGTGTGTGTGTGTGTGTGTGTTGCTGAACTAAAGCGGCAGTGAGAGTGCGTTATCACTGGGTGAGGGATGGAGGGAGGGGAGAGCGGGGGGGTGGGGTGGGGGAGGTGGGGGGGTTGATGTGAGTGGCTTATCAAGGGTCTGGCGATATTGTTTGTATTGTGTCGTTTGTAATTCCCGATGCAGCATGGAGATGGATTACAACAGACAGGCTCCATCGAGCGTGCAATGCATGCGGCCAGGCAAAAGCATGCACCATACACACATACGTCATTATATACAAACCCACAGTAATAGAAATGCCTGCATTTGATATACACTCAGACAAACGCGCGCGCGCTCTCTCCCTCCCGTCCGCCCACCCCCTCAACTCTAACTCATGCACTCCCTCTCTTTCTTTCTGTCTCTCTGTCTGTCTCTGTCTCTTTCTCTCCCCCCTCCCCTCTCTCTCTCTCTCTCTGCACGCACTCCAGCACACTGGAAATGGAATGCATGTCACTCGAGTGGCGTTGACAGACAGCTCAGAGCGGGAGGAGGGGACAACACGCCAGTCGTTTACAACACGCACACTTTCTTTATATAGACCGATCACGTTAACTCCTCCTCTCCTTTCTAGACACTATATGGTTCCCGAAAGTCTTGTCATTAATTATCTTCCTTTGATACGTTTCCATTACAGTATGACAATGATGATAGTAATGTTTCCACAATAAAAGCAACAACAGCAACAACAAACAAAACCAACCATTAAAGGTTCTTTTATGTCCATCAGGACAGTGAATTAAAATCCACGGTGTCTGAAGGTTGGTACATGGTAGGCCGGGCCAAATCATCTTTTTTTTCTTTCTTTTTTTTTTCCTTTCCTAATTGAAGTGAGGTAGACATTCACACCTGGGCTGAGTGAGGAACAATAGGCGTCAAGTTCCATTTACCAAGCACACAACAACATAACCGAAAACACCACGGCTTCGAACTTTGGTCACTAAATGAGCACTTTTCCGACGTCCAATTTCATTATCAGTAATGTTATTTCGCTTGTTAGATGACCGACTTCTCTTTTACGAAGTCCATTCAGTAATTTTCTTGTAATCGTATTCAGATAGTTATTTCAAATTTCAGCCCCATATACACCCGTTTTCCCCTAAAACTCACCATTCATCCCCCTCCCCCTCCTCTTCTAAACGATAATACTCAAGAGTATTATACTCTAACAAAATGTCTTCAATCACCGATGTGTGTGACGGGACATTGAACAAAATTCCTCCTCCTCCTCCTCCTCCCAGGAAGTCCAACGCTTAATTAACCGATTCTACCACAGTGATTCTTCTTTGCACTTATGTAGCCTTACGGAATCATGACAAACATTCTATACATAACTGACAACGGAAAAGTTGGTGACGGATCGGCTATGAAATTTGACGATGAAAAGGATGTACTGGTCTTTAAAACAAGTCACAAAACTACTTCGCTACAAGAATGAATGCAAATCCATGTCCAAACTGAATGTCTCCTGCGTACGTGCATATGTGTGTGTGTGTGTGTGTGTGTGTGTGTGTGTGTGTGTGTGTGTGTGTGTGTGAATAAATAACTACATAAATAAATGAATAGAAAAATAAATAAATAAGAAAATATAACCAAACACTGGCCAGACGGGCATGCAGACAGACAGACAGACCGACAGACAGGTGTACTTGCTTAGTTTAAAAGAAGGAAAGCCCAAATCTAGGTCAGTAAGACCAGCTGCCACAAATAGCTGTGAGAGAAACCGAGAGGTCACACCGGTGCTGCGGACAGGGTGGACAACTGGACACCTTGATTGATCAATGCAACAGTGTGAGGTGAGAAGAGGAGTGCCTCAAAGGGGAAACCCATCTGTGTCGTAGGGACCCACATTTCAGGCTTCTTCTTTTCTTTCTTCTTCTGCTTCTTTTTTCCTATTATCATCCTCTTCCTCCTTCTCCTCCTCCTTTTTCTTCTAATGCTTCTTCTTGTTCTCCTCCTCCTTCTTCTTTCTCCCCCTCCTCCTTCTCCTCCTCCTCCTCTATTTTTTCTTTTTCTTCTCCTGCTCCTTCTTCTTCTTCTTTCCCCTCCTTCTCCTCCTTTCTCCTCCTCCTGTCTCCTCCTCCTTTCTCCTGCTCCTTCTTTCTCCTCCTCCTCCTTCTTCTTTCTCCTCCTCCTCCTTCTTCTTTCTCCTCCTCCTTCATTCTCCTCCTACTTTCTCCTGCTCCTTCTTTCTCCTCCTCCCCCTTCTTTCTCCTCCTCCTCCTTTCTCCTCCTCCTTTCTCCTGCTCCTTCTTCTTTCTCCTCCTCCTTCTTTCTCCTCCTCCTCCTTCATTCTCCTCCTCCTTCTTCTTTCTCCTCCTCCTTCTTCTTCTTTCTTCTCCTCCTCCTCGTTCTTCCCTTTCTTTAGTGACAAGGAAATGAGGTGGAAAAAAAACCCCAATGAATAAAAAAGAGGGTCAGTGATTTTGTTTTTAAAGGCCAAGACAGAACTGAATTACGGAAAGGGCATCCACCCGCTCCCGAACTCTACCCGCAGGCAATAAAAGCCAATAAATAAATGAATAAATCAATAGATAGATAAATAAACAAATAAATGAATTCGAAAAAACAAAAACAAAAAAACAACAAATAGATGATTAAGTAAATAAATAAATATGAAAGAAAGTATAACGAAAGAATGCTTATTTGCCTGACTATTGACCACCATCCTTTGGGAGGAACACGACTGGCATCTGGATGGCTTGACTGTCATGTCGAAGGGACACACACACACACACACACACACACACACACACACACACACACACACACATATATATATATATATATATATAAAGAAAAACCACACTGCATGTTGTCAGGATCTTTTTTTCAAACGGCAAGCCGTATCTGGTGTAGTTTTATTTTAATTCCTTCCTTTCACAAATGCTAGAAGCCAAAAAAGGACGAGGAAATTCATGATCCACAATT
>NC_134900.1:1430000-1435000 GCF_041734735.1 Babylonia areolata | reverse complement strand
GGTGGTCCTGGCATTTCGGAATCAGCCTGTGAAGGGCTTCCCCCCCACTCAGGTGTCTCTCTACAACTCCTCCTTCTCCTTCTCCTCCTGTCTCCGACAAGTAGGGAAGCCAGATGATGGATCAATCGAGAGAGATGGAGAGAGCGAGAGAGAGCGAGAGAGAAAGCGAGAGAGAGAGACAGACACACACACACAAACACACACAGAAATAAAGGAAGACAGACAGATATATGAATAGACAGACAGATAGATAAAGTGAGAAATAGGGATAAACAAACAGATATACAGAGATAAAGGGAGGCAGACAGACAGATTCATGAATAGACATATAGATAGATAGATAGATAGACAGACAGATACACAGAGGTAAAGGGAGACAAACAGATTCATGGATAGACAGACAGATAGAGACAGACAGACGACATACAGACAGACAGATAGACAAAGACAAAGAGACAGACAGACAGACAGACAGATAGATAGATAGATAGATAGACAGAAAGAGACAAAGAGACAGACAGACAGACAGACAGATAGATAGATAGATAGATAGACAGAAAGAGACAAAGAGACAGACAGACAGACAGACAGACAGACAGATAGATAGATAGATAGACAGAAAGAGACAAAGAGACAGACAGATAGATTGATAGATAGATAGATAGATAGACAGAGACAAAGAGACAGACAGACAGACAGATTGATAGATAGATAGATAGATAGACAGACAGACAGAGACAAAGAGACAGAGACCGGAAAGGAGAGAAAATGGAAGGAGAGAGAGAGACAGAGACACACAGATAGACAGGCAGGCAGATCGATAGAAAGAGGCAGACAGACAGAGATGAAGACAGACAGACAGACAGACAGACAGAGAGCTTGGGGAATTGCGAAGGGGGGTGCGGGGGGGGGGGGGGGGGGGCGGAGGCGGGAAGGGGGGGGGGTGCTCTGGCCGGTTCGATACGGTCGTTTGGTTGGGCGGTTAAGGAATTTTGTCCTCGCTTTGATGTCCTACACGCATGGGTCTTCTTCGTGTGGCCGACAAAGGTCTCTCCAGAACAAGACAAGACAAGACAAGGAGGGAAGGCAAGACGGGGTGGGGTGAGACTGAGGCTCTTCGAAATGAGAGAGAGAGAGATGATATGATATGATATGATGATTTATTGTCAACAGCATTCACAGCCATTTTGACGAAGGGGGATTACAAAAACAAACCCACCTAAATAAACAAATACAACAAAACACACACCGCAACTATGAGAGAGAGAGAGAGAGAGAGAGAGAGAGAGAGAGAGAGAGAGAGAGAGAGAGAGAGACTGTGTCTGTGTATATGGGTGTAGTGTTTGTGTGTGTGTGTGTGTGTGTGTGTGTGTGTGTGATTGTGCGTGAGAGAGAGAGAGACAGACAGACAGACAGAGACAGAGAGACAAAGAGATTTCAGATTTCAGATGATTTATTCACTGAATGAGAGAGAGAGAGAGAGAGAGAGAGAGAGAGAAAGAGAGACAGGCAGACAGACAGACAAAGAGAGAGACAACACACACACACACACACACACACACACAACAACAACAACAACAACACACCACACACACCACTTCAGGTAAAATGCCGCAGAGGGGTGGGGTGGGGGAGAGAAACGCGACCACGAGAAGGAATCGAATCATTCCACCACTGTCGTAAAATTCCTGTTGTTAATAATTAAAGAGCAGCCGAAATCAATCCTCCTCTTGCCCAAGACAGACAAACGAGAACGGAAAAAGAGGAGAAAGATTGCACCATCCGGAAGCCGTATTTCACTGTCACGTACTTCTCTCGACAAACGGCACGTGCTAACAGTTTCAGACACTATTTGCAGTTGTCGCTTGACAGTGCTGAGTGTTGTCAGATGGATCGGCTGCCGTCGTTGGGAAACTGACTGTGTAATGCAGTCTGGGTGAAACCTGAAACGCTGGTGCAATCATTACGGGGGGAAGCTGTTGTGTATCATTACTGCGCCTTGGCAAGCTGCTGTGTATTGAGGCGTTTCTGTGACAGGAAGCTAAATATACGTCTGACGTCTTCGTGTTTGTAGCGTCATACTTGCACGTGCGTTAATGTCTACACAAATGCACACACACACACACACACACACACAGAGAGACAGACAGAGTCGCAGTTAAACAGAAAAGGGTCCATAAACATATACTCTTTAACCCCATCCAAAACTTTATACAGCCCCCTCGACCCCCACCCCCCACTCCCCGCCCCCCACAACATAACTGATTTGATTAAGTAAATAAGCAAGTAAGTAATGTATGTAAGTCAGTAAGTGTCCATGATATTTAAGATAGTATACTTGTCATTTGGTATTCAACTTTCTCCAGATTTTTCTGGAAGCCATCAATATCATCATCAGCAACATCATCATTATCATCATCATCATCATCATCCTCCTCGGTTCTCCAACACCCACCACCCACCCTCTCCCTCTACCCCCTCAGCAACGGTCGTCAAGGCAACAGACAGCGTCCCTGTGGACAACACACTGTCTGTGGCAGTGCCCGCACTGGCTGGAATTATCGTTTGTGGAGAGAAGAAAAGAAAGAAAATAACACACACACACACACACACACACACACACACACACACACGAAAGAAAAGACAACAAGCCAAAAGAAAGGAAGTATTGCTTCAGTCAATCCAACATAGCAGCTGGGGACACGAGGACAGTGACAGAAACACAGGACCAGAGAATGGGAAGAGAAAGTCACAAGGCCAGGCCAGGCCAGGCCAGGCCAGGCGAGGCAAAAGCAAAGTCAAAGAAGGTGAGTCAAGGCAAGGGGAGGCAATGCAAGGCACAGAAAGGCTAGGCAAGGCAAGGCAAGGTAAGGCAAGACAAGGAAAGAAACGCGAGTCAAGGTTAGGCAAGTTAAGGCAAGTGCATGGTAAGGACAGTAAAGCAAGGCAAAGCAAAGTTTGGAAAGGTAAGGCAAGAGAAGGGAAGGGGCCTGTGATATGTATCACAGTATCTTTTAACGTGCGTATTTGATCTTCTGCTTGCGTGTGCACACGAAGGGGGTTCAGGCACTAAGCAGGTCTGCACATATGTTGACCTGGGAGATCGGAAAAATCTCCACCCTTTACCCACCAGGCGCCGTCACCGAGATTCGAACCCGGGACCCTCAGATTGAAAGTCCAACGCTTGAACCACTCGGCTATTGCGCCCGACACAGAATGTTGCAACACTGAAGAGGTGGGTGAAGACAACCAGAATGCCGCTGTATGCTGGGGCCATTGAGACACTCTCTTGATACCAGACACTCTCTTGACATCAGATACCTTGGGGTGTCCGTGGGGAAAGAAAGGGAGAAAACTGGCCTTTCCCAGTGAGCTAATTGATTACTGCTCAGTGCCTACAGTCTATAGTGTCTTGAGTTCCTGCTTCCTGCCTGTTCTTGTACCACTATATGTATGTATCAAGTGGCTACAGTCTATAGTGTCGTCAGTTCCTGCCTGTTCTTGTACCACTATATGTATGTATCAAGTGGCTACAGTCTATAGTGTCGTCAGTTCCTGCTTCCTGCCTGTTCCTTGTACCACTATATGTATGTATCAAGTGGCTACAGTCTATAGTGTCGTCAGTTCCTGCCTGTTCCTTGTACCACTATATGTATGTATCAAGTGCCTACAGTCTATAGTGTCGTCAGTTCCTGCCTGTTCCTTGTACCACTATATGTATGTATCAAGTGGCTACAGTCTATAGTGTCGTCAGTTCCTGGTTCCTGCCTGTTCCTTGTACCACTATATGTATGTATAAGTGGAGTGATGGCCTACAGGTAACGCGTCCACCTAGGAAACGAGAGAATCTGAGCGCGCTGGTTCGAATCACGGCTCAGCCGCCAATATTTTCTCCCCCTCCACTAGACCTTGAGTGGTGGTCTGGACGCTATCATTCGGATGAGACGATAAACCAAGGTCCCGTGTGCAGCATGCTCTTAGCGCACGTAAAAGAACCCACGGCAACAAACGGGTTGTTCCTGGTAGAAAAATCCACTCCGATGGGAAAAACAAATAAAACTGCACGCAGGAAAAAAATACAACAACAACAACAAAAAAGGGTGGCGCTGTACTATAGCGACGCGCTCTCCCTGGGGAGAGCAGCCCGCATTTCACACAGAGAAATTTGTTGTGATAAAAAAAGAAATACAAATACAAATATATATATATATATATATATATATATATATATATATATATATTTTTTTTTTTTTTTTTTTTTTTTTTTTTTTTTTTTTTTTTGCTGCCGTTTCCATCTTGCTGTCATGCACCATGGCAGCATCTGGCGTCAGGCGTTGGACATCTGATCCAGTGTCTCACTGAAAAATCCAGGCTCCAGGCCAGTTTCTGATCCAGTCAGTGTTTGACTCATCATCAGGGTTCGAACCATGGGCGTTATGTCCTTGGGAAAAGGCACTTTGCTCTGACCTTCCTCACTCCGTCCAAGTGCCAATGGGTACCTGACTACAGTCGGGGAAGGGACAGGCCCCGCCTTCCTGTGCCGAGCCCTAGACACTGCTCTGAAAGGTGTAAAAAGCTTCGGGATCTTTAACCATGTTTTTCTTCTTTTTTTAAAAAATCTTTATAACCCTGCTGTTTCCTTGTCCATTTTGCCTTCAGTTGATATTCAAAGGCTGGGTTAAAATGAGCACAGTTCAGTTATATTTATCTCGTTACACACACACACACACACACACATACACACACGCTTAGAGTTGACTTCATCAAGATTTTGCGCCTTACAAATATCATTATTATTAGTAGTAATATTCTTATGTATTTATTTATTTTTATTTATTTATTTAATTTTATTCTTTGTTATTTTTTTTTCTTCTCGAGGCCTGACTAAGCGCGTTGGGTTACGCTGCTGGTCAGGCATCTGCTTGGCAGATGTGGTGTAGCGTATATGGCTTTGACCGAACGCAGTGACGTCTCCTTGAGCTACTGATACTGATACTTAT
>NC_134900.1:1407500-1412500 GCF_041734735.1 Babylonia areolata | reverse complement strand
ACCGAGAAAAGAATCAAAATACAGAAAGAAAGAAAGACAGGCAGAGAGACAGACAGACAGACAGACAGACAGATAGATAGATAGATAGATAGATAGAAAGAATGAATGGATGAATTAATCTTTATTTTCCAACGGTGAAGATATTAGCACTTTGGCCGACTTACACATCTGCCGTTGTTCTAAGAGACACACAAACATATACGCATATAAATGTTGTTATACTTAATACTTAATACATGTATAATGTACGAGTATAACACAGCGTCAGACTGAGAGACAAAACATCACTCACATCTGTGAGCGGAACGGAAGCGAGTAATACACACACGCACACACACACACTAACACACACACACCAAGAGAGCTAGATAGATATAAAAGAAAGAAAAAGACAGGAAGAAGCAAACGAAAGAAAGGTGTGAAGAACGAAGAGAAGGAAAGAAAGAAAAGAAAAGAAAGACAAATAACAGAAAACAACAACAACAAACGAACAAGGAAGACACAAAACTAGGGGGGAAAAAAGAAAAGAAAAGAAAGAAAAGAAAAGACAACAAAAACAGAAACGACAAAACAAAAGAAAGAGAACGGAGAAAAAATGGAAACAGGAAAGAAAGATTTTTTTTTAAAGAAGAAAGAAGAAGAAAGAGCAAAATAAAAGAAAGAAAGAAAGAAAGAATGAAAATAAAATGAAATTAAAAAAAAAGAAACAACAAAATAAAAGAAAGAAAGAAGAGAAAAAAAAAGGAAACAGGAAAGTAAGAATAGAATTTTTTTTAAAGAAAGAAAAAGTAAAGAAAGAGCAAAATAAAAGAAGGAAAGAAAGAATGAAAATAAAACAAAATAAAGTAAAAACAGAAACACCAAATAAAAGAAAGAAACAAGAGAAAAAATGGAAATAGGAAAGAAAGAATGAAATATATAAAAAAAAGAAAGAAAAAGTAAACAAAGGGCAAAATAAAAGAAAGAAAAAAAAAGAATTGAAATAAAATAAAATAAAATAAAATAAAATAAAAACAGAAACAACAAAATAAAAGAAAGAAGAGAAAAAATGGAAACAGGAAAGAAAGATTAAAATCTATTAAAAAAATTTATATATATATATAAAAGAAAAAAAAAGAAAAAGTAAAGAAAGAGCAAAATAAAGCAAAGAAAGAAGAAAGCAGAGGAAGAAAGAAAGAACAAAATAAAGGAAACAAAGAAACAAACAAACGAAGAAACGATAAAAGAGATGAAGAGAGTGACAAATGACGCCCATCAAGACAGCGACGCAGGCAACAACTTCAGGTGCTAAATCTCTTGATTATCTTGGCATGTCCTGTGAAAGCACCGCCCTGGAACACGAAAATAGCTAAACAGCTGATAGCTGCTCAAAAGTCTCTGGGAAATGACGGAAACTTTGTTTAGTGATGTGATCAGTAAAGAGAAATGAGAGGGGGGGGGAGGGTGGCGGGGTTGGGGGGGGGGGGGGGGGAGGAGACCAGGAGGAGGAGGAGGAGGAGGTGGTGGTGGTGGTGGTGGTGGAGGGCGAGCAACAGAGACTGAGAAAAAAGCGGTTGACAAGAGAAAGGGACATGAGGAGAAGGTGAAGGAGGAGGAAAGGGGGTGGGGGGGAGGAAGAAGAACATGGAGGGGGAGGGGAGAATGATGAGGATGGGGAGGAGAAGGAGGATGGGGAGGAGGAGAAGGATGAGGAGGAGACGGATGAGGAGAAGAAGAACGAGGAGGGACAGAAGGAGGATGAGGAGAAGAACGAGGAGGGACAGAAGGAGGATGGGGAGGAGGAGGAGGATGAGGAGAAGAACGAGGAGGGACAGAAGGAGGATGGGGAGGAGAAGAAGGAGGAGAAGGAGGAGGAGAAGAAGGATGAAGGACAGAAGGAGGAGGAGGAGAAGGATGGGAAGGAGAAAGATGAGGAGAAGAAGGAGAAGAAGGGTGAGGAGGGACAGGAGAATGAGGAGAAGGAGAAGTAGGGGAAAGAGGGGGTAAGGAAAATGAGGAGGAAGGAAAGGAGAAGGAGGGGAAGGAGAAGAAGGATGAAGGAGGGAAAGAAGGAGAGGGAGCAGAAGGAAGGGGGAAAGAGGGTAAAGAACGTACGCACACACGCAAAAGGGGTGACAGAGAGAGAGAGACAGAGAGAGAGAGAGACTGACAGAGACATACAGACAGAGACAGAATGATGAAATTATCTGAACAAACAAACAGAACCCAACCGTTATCCACAATATCAAAATGATAATAGAAATGTCATCTGAAACTGACCGGACCATCAAAACAGCTGAGATAGCTAACTACAGGCGGGATATATATATATATATATATATATATATATATATATATATATATGTGTGTGTGTGTGTGTGTGTGTGTGTGTGTGTGTGTGTGTGTGTGTGTGTGTGTGTGTGTGTGTATAAGAGGGATGAGAGAACCTATTATAACTGTTCGAAAATAACAAGCAAGAAACAAAACAAAAAAGAAAAGAAAAGAAAAAAAAAGAAAAGAATAAAAAAGAGACACTGCCACTACCACCAAAACCCACACCACCAAAAAACAACAAATCCCCCCACAAAGAAACAACAACAACAACAAAAAGCAAACACTGAACAAACAACAACCAAAACAAAAAAGCACAAAAACACACAAAAACACACACACAAAAATGAAACGAAGCAAAACAAGATGCAAAAATTGAATGAATACATATATAGATATAAAAGCCACTTTGATTATCCGCCAACACCATTTGCATATCGGTCAATCTTTTTTCTTTCTTTTCTTTTTTGTCTCCACCTCTACTTACTACCCACCGCCCAACCCACCCACACCCACCCTACCTTACCTGTGCCATCACTCCCACGTTAGTCCGTCCCACCCACACCAACCAGCCTACTCACCCCACCCCACCCCACCACCACCCGCACACCCTCTCAATCTAAGCCACGCCCACATTTGATCCCGGAGGATCATTTAGACGTAAGTCTGGAGCAAAAATAAAAGCAAAGAAAATCTCCTAAAAAAAAAAAAAAAAAAAAAAAAAAGGGGGTGAAAAAGGAAAGCGAAAGAATGAAAGAAACAACAGACACTATCAGCCACAAGTAGACTCGACCCAAAAGGATCATTCAGGCGTCAGTCTGGAAAAGAGACAGGCAAGAGACAGAGAAACGAAGAGACAGAGAGAGACAGAGTCAGAGAGACACAGAGAGACACACACAGAGAATAACAGACAGAGACACAGAGAGACACACAGAGAGAATAACAGACAGAGACACAGAGAGAGAGAAGTCTACAATAAACCCCCAAGAGTGAAAAGGAAAGCGAAAGTCAGGAAATTTCCAGTCGTCTTCTTCGTTTGGTGTCTGTTGTGGAAATATATAGCAATTGTTGTTGTTTTGTTGTTGTTTCATTTTTAACATCAGGTTTAACTATCCTTGTTATTGTAGCACATCAGCGAACAGCGAGGATTCGTTTCTTCATTTCATTATCAAGCCTTTAGAACTCATATCATATTAAGTTGTTGTTAAAATAGGTTTGGGAACTTTAGGATTGGGTTTATAGCATGACAATTTAAAAAAAAATCAAAACAAAATACTATCAGATATGTTGCCCTTGCACACAGATGGAGAAAGAGAGGAAAAGATTTTTTTTAAAGTAACTGATGAATACAACGTAGCTTACCAAACATCCTTCGAAGCATAAGTAAGGAGACAGAGGGAGCGGAGGGAGGGAGGGAGGAGAGAGAGAGAGAGAGAGAGAGAGAGAGAGAGAGAGAGACGCACAGACAGAACAGACATGCAGACAGAACGGACAAGAGAAGACAAGACAAGAGAAGACAAGACGCTTTAATTGAGGAAGGTCAACTGCCCTTATTAATGGGGTAGGGAGGACAAAACTGGAGAGTGTGTAATGATTAACAAACACGGACACAGTTATGCTTAAATGATGATAGAGAGAGGGACAGAGACAGAGACAGAGACAGAGAGGGACAGACAGACAGACAGAGACAGACAGACAGAGAAACAGATATGGAGACAAAGAGACAGAGACAAACAGCCAAGAAGACGCAAACACACACACACACACACACACACACCCACACATACCCACACACACACACACACACACACACACACACACACACACACATCTGGAGAGACAGATAATGACACTCAAACAGGGAGGAGAAAAAAACTACAAAAGAAGAAGAAGAAGAGAAAAAAAGGAAGTAAAAAAAACAAAACAAAAAAAACCCCACCAAGAATAACCTTTTTTATTGTCTGACATAAAAAGGACTTGTGAATGTCAAAATAGCGACTGAAACTTCCGGGAGAGATAACGAGGCTCATTTCTTTTGTCTTCTGAAGACGATGACAGTGCCAGGAGAAGAGAGGGGATGAAGCGGGGAAGGAGAGACGGGAAGGGGGGGGGGAGGGGGGTGAATGGAGAAAGAGAGAAAGAGTATGGAATTGAGGGTGGGGTGGGGGTTGGGGGGGGGGGAGAAAGAGAATTGGGAGGGGGGTTACAGAAAGATACAGACATACAGAATGAATAACCTTTTTTTTTTAGTACAGAAAGACAAAGGAAAGAAAAAAAAAGGAAAGGAGTAAAAAAAAATTAAAGGGGAGAGAAGGATGAAGGCATAAAGAAAGAATGAATGAAAAAGAAAAAAAAGAAAGAAAGAATGAAAGAATGAATGAAATAATGAAAGAAAAATGAAGATTTTTTTTTAATGCAAGGAAAAAAAGAAGAAAAGAATGAAAGAAAGGAAGGAAGGAAGGAAGGAAAAGACAGAGACTCGGAATGAAAGAGAAAAAAAAAAGAGAGAAAAAAATGGACAGCATGTTGGCATGAGCAAAAGGGCGAAGAAAGAACGAGAAAAGATGGACAGAAAGTACACACAAAAAAATAATAATAAATAAATAAAAAGCATCAAAGAAAGGAAGAACACACTGGCAACAGAAGGACGAGAAGGAAGAAGGAGAGAAAGAAAAGAAAAGAAAACAAAA
>NC_134900.1:1400000-1405000 GCF_041734735.1 Babylonia areolata | reverse complement strand
AAAAAAAAAACCCATAGAAATCGAGAAATAAAACGAACTAAAATAAAATAATTAGAACGACGAATAAGAATAGTAACTGGAATAGTCTATTAAAAGTAACAAAGCAAGAAGAGCAGAAAGAAGAAAATGTAATAGCTGCAGCAGCAACAGCAATAGCAGTGGTGGTCGTAGCAGCGGCAGCAATGGCAGTAGTAGGAGAAGCAGCAGGAGTAGGAGGAGACAGAAAGAAATAATAGCAGCAGCAGCAGCAGCAGCAGCAGCAGTAGCAACAGCAGCAGAAAGAATACCACCACCACCACCACCAGCAGTAACAGTAGCTGCAACAGCAGTAGTAATTACAGCAGCAGAAAGAATTGCAGCACCAACAGCAGCAGCAGTAGTAGATGTTGGTGCAGCACAAGTAATAGCAGTGGCAACAATAGTAATTAAAAAAAAAAAAAAGAAAAAAAAAAGAAAAGAAAAGATTTTTTTTTTTTAATGGAGAAAGAAAGAATGAATGAATGAATGGAAAAAAGAGGGTTGGAAGAGACCACGAAAATAAACCAACCACCTCACAAAACAACAATAAAAATAAAACAAACGACCAAATGCAGGTTTTGTTGTTGTTGTCAATAATCAAAACAAACGACCAAATGCAGGTTTTGTTGTTGTTGTCAATAATCAAAACAAACGACCAAATGCTGGTTTTGTTGTTGTTATTGTTGTTAATAAATGAAAGAAACGACCCCAAAACAGATGTGGAGACAAGGCAGATAACAGCTGTAGACGTATCAAGCTGTGTCACATCGATACCTTCAACACTGTCGCCTCTCGCTCAGAAGCGTGGGTTACCTCCTCCTACACAAATGATGTTGACACTTTTCCGTCCAGATGGCGTTCTGGTGTATCTCTGTTATAATGCGTGTGTGTGTGTGTGTGTGTGTGTGTGTGTGTGTGTGTGTCCATGAGTGTCTGCGTGTGTGTATGTGCAAGTATGTGTGTGCGTATGCGTGCGTGCGTGCGTGCGTATGTGTGTGTGTGTGTGTGTATGTGTGTGTGTGTGTGTCCATGAGTGTCTGCGTGTGTGTATGTGCAAGTATGTGTGTGCGTGTGCGTGCGTGCGTGTGTGTGTATGCGTGCGTGCGTGCGTGCGTGGTGTGTGTGTGTGTGTGTGCGCGCTTGCGCGCGCAAGTATGTATGTTTGTATGTAAGTATGCATGTATGTGTGCGCGCGCGCGTGCATTCATGCGGGCGCGTGCATTCATGCGGGCGCGTGTGTTTGTTTGTGCGTATATGCGCGCATGCGCTTGTGCAAGAGTGTATGGCTGCCGCAAACATAGCTCTGCTAGTAACTAATACGATCATTTGTTTATAACCCAGTCCAGGGTTCGTAAAACAAACAAGATAAGCCAACTTGCCGTGTTCGACTTAAAACGACGGGAGGATCAGGACTTCTTGGGATCAGAGGTTGATGGTCTGTTTTGTCTTCACTCTCCCAGCTAATAAGCTTAGTTGAGATGTTATAATAATAGAATTTGAAAAAAATAAAATAAATAAAATGAAAACATCAAAAGAAGGAGCGCATTTTGATTCGGTAGAATAAAAAAATTTTTCGGTCGCACCTGCGGGTGTGCGGATTGGCTAAGAGTATGTGGGGGCGTCAGGGAAGGTTGTTAACTTTATCACTGTCCTCCTCCTCCTCATCATCATCATCATTATGATTCATTATGATGATTATTTTTATAATCATTACTAGTAGTAGTAGTAGTAGTAGCAGCAGCAGCAGCAGCAACAACAGTAGCAGTAGCAGCAGTAGTAGTGGAAGTAGTTTTAAACAATGCGAAGAAGAAAGTGTTCACACACCAGCGTACATTCACATGGGCATTTCCATTCACACGCAATACGTTACAACAACGTAATGGAACAAAACAGAAAAGAACAGAGTACAACTACGATGCAACATAACATTATTATTATCTTACACATTAGAAACACAACCACAACCTAATGACGTCAGTTTACAGACGCCCTAATGACGTCGACAAAGGCATCGCTGCGGTCTCGGTTTCAATTCTGACGAAAACAAGGTATTACCGAGGATCAAAGACGTTACGCTGATGATGATACGAAAGTGTTTTTCGCAATTTGAAACTAAACGGAAATTGTGTGTGGGCGCGATGGAACTGGTATATCTCTCTCTATATGTATCTACACACACACACACACACACACACACACACACACATATATATATATATATATATATATATATATATATATATATATATATATATATATAATACAGGGGCGGTCGAAAATGTAGACAGGATGTAAGGAACTAATGAATTGCGCGAAACTGATCTTCGTATTTCGAAATGCCACTCCCTGTTGTTTGGAAATTATTTTCCAGTTATAAAAAAAAAGGCAACAACAGATGATTTCAGCTTTTAATGCCAAGGGGTCGCCGACTGTAGCAAGAACGACTTATAGTTCTCGAACGAATTAGTTCCAAGAATAAACGGCTTGGGGAGGGGAAGTTAGTTACAATTCGGCAAACAAAACATGGACGGAAAGGCTGTGTTTCTTATTCTCCCTCCTATTACTTTTCTTTCTTTCCAGCCCCCTTTTTCTCTCTTTCTTTTATTTCATTCATTCATCCTTTCCTAATCTGTCTGTATGTTTGTTTCTTCCTTCCTCCTATCCTTTCTTTTTTTCTCTTTTTTTTAATTTTTATTATCTTCTAATTCCCCAATCTGCTTGTTTCCATTTCTGTTACTTCCCTTTCCGTCTTCGTCCGGTCTCTCTCTTTCTTTTGTTTTCATTTCCAAATTTTCCAGCACTGCTTGTTGTTGGATACACACATCCTCCACCCACACACGGGGAGAGAGACAGACAGACAGACAGAAAGACAGACAGAAACAGAGAGAGAGACAGAGAGCAAGACAGAGAGGGAGAGAGAGAGAGAGACAAAGACAGAGAGAGAGCTCAGAACTCAAAACGTTTTTATTGACTGATTAAGATTATATGCACGGCCTGTTCTTCCGATGAGAGAGAGAGAGGGAGAGAGTCAGAGAGACGGACAGAGAGAGACAGACAGACAGACAGAGACACGGAGAGAGGCAGAGATAAACAGAGATATCTCAGAACTCAAAATGTGTCCATTCAATGATTAAGATTTTAGGCATGGCCTGTTCTTCCAATAAGAAAGTGTGACAGAGAGACAGACAGACGAAAACAGAGAGAGAGAGACAGACAGAGAGACAGACACAGAGAGAGAGAGAGAGAGGTGGGGTGGGGGTGGAGAGGGAACTCAGATCTCAAAACGTTTTTATTCAATAATTAAGATTTTAGGCATGCCCTGTTTCTCCAATGAGGGGGGAGGGGAGAGCCAGAGAGAGAGAGACAGACAGAAAAAGAGCGAGACAGAGAGGAGACACAGAGGGAATGACGGACGGTGTGTGGGGGGAAGGTGGGGTGGGGCGGGGTAGGATGGAAGATGGAACTGAGCTCCAATCAGGCGCAAGGGGAAGCAATCACAGGATGCAAAACAGACAACGACCAAGACGAATGAGAACAAAGTGAACAAAACAACAACAAAGAATAACAGGAGGGTGAGAAGAAGGAAGTAGCGAAGGGACAAAGGTGGAGGAGGCGGGGGGGGGGGAGGAGGAGGAGGAGAAGAAGGATGAAGAAGAGGGGGTGTGGGGGACAAGGGGCGGGGAGCTAAAAGAAAAAGTGGAATAACTGTTTAGATATATGAATGAATGGGAAAGAAGCGATAAGAAAAAGAAAGAAAAAAAAAGACAATAGGACAAACGAACAAACTGGAGAATAAACGAACAAAATATAAGACAGAGAGAAGACGAAGAAGAAGAAGAAGAAAAACAACAACAACAAAAACAAGAGATGATGATGATGATGATGATGATGATGATGATGAAGAAAAGATACAAAGAAAGAAAAGAAACAAACAAACAAAAAAGAGAAAGAAATGAAAAAGACGAACTAACTGTAAACTCAGAAAAACAACTCCAATTGCATGCACCTTTGAGTACGTGTCGCAAAACACCCATTACTTTTGTCTGAAGCCGGTTTCGAAATAATTTTGGAATCACGAACACGTCATTCAGTGCGCAACAAACACAACAAATATTGTTTTTTTGCTACTGACAAACTAATAATCATAGTGTATGTCAGAGAAGAGAGACTCAGAAAGGTGGTGGGTTGGGGTGAGAGAGAGAGAGAGTGTGTGTGTGTGCGTTTGCGTGCGTGCGTGCGTGCGTGTGTGTGTGTGTGTGTGTGTGTGTGTGTGTGTGTGTGTGTGTGTGTGTGTGACAGACAGAGACAGGCGGTCTGTTTGAGAAAACAGAGAGGCAGACACACGGAAAAAGAGACAAAGAGAAAAACAGACAAGACGCACGCACGCACGCACGCACGCACGCACGCAGAAAGAGACAATATGAAACCGTCACCGCAGTAACCGTACCCACCGAACCCCAACACACCGATTGCTAACTACTACTACTAATCATAATAATAATAATAATAATGATGATGATGATGATGATGATGATGGCGATGATGACGGTGAATGTGATAACAAACAACTAAAGATGCGAAGACCTAGTGCCCCCCACACCCCCTCATTCCCTCCTCCCCCCAAAAAAACAACAAAAAACAAACAAACAAACACAGTACAAACGCAGGCAAAAGGGTTCTGATTCTGTGCCCGAAATGGAAAAAAAAAGAGAAAGAAATCGAAAAAGAAAAAAAGAAAGAAGAAGAAAGTAAGACAAATCACAACAAAAACCGACTATGTGTTTCAGACGATTCTGTACGTCATAGACATATTTACATTCTACAGACGATGCTGTTTACGGGGAGAAGGGGAGGGGGAGGGGGGGGGGGAGAATCATGAATAAAGAAAGGCGGAAGAATCCATTGTCTTGAAAAAAAAAAAAAAAAAAGATGAAAAAACAACAACCGTAATCTCCGGTCTTTGCGATTCAGTCCATGAATGA
>NC_134900.1:1310000-1395000 GCF_041734735.1 Babylonia areolata | reverse complement strand
GGAGGCATGGGTAAGAAGTGTATGCTTACTTTGACTTAGATGCTACAGCGTCGTTGGACGCTTGAGGTAGTCAAAGACGCTCCATAGTCCATGGTCCTCAGTATCAAGTTTGCTGGCGTCACCCCATCTGGGGTCTCTGTCCGCTGTCTAACACCCTGAAAAAAAATTTTTTTTAATAAAAACAAACGCAGATGAAACACTGTTTATCACCCTTTTCCGTTCAATGCTGTTTGGACTGCATAGCAACGTTAAGCTCCCAGATTCTTTGCTTGATCATTCACTGGTAGTGCGAAGGCAAAACTCTTTTTGTCGTGTGCGGCTCATTCAGGCATTTTACTATGTTCACTTCTTCTTTTTTTCTAAAGAAGAAGATGAAGAAGAGGAAGAGAGAGAGAGACAGAGACAGAGAGACACACAGAGAGAGACACAGAGAGAGAGAGAGAGAGAGAGAGAGAGAGCGAAACAGCTGCCCTTTTAATCGATCATCAGACCTCTTAAATGATGACACTAATAACCCACTCTCTCTCTCTCTCTCTTGTTGACAGTGATAGATATAGCTATTGCTTGCAAAAGTTGTTTTCCTTTTTGCTGTCGTTGTTATTGTTGTTTTGATCATAAACGCACATCTGTTGATGACGACAACGATGATGAAGTTGGCTGTAATGGTCATGTTATCGTTTATTTCTGTTATCAACACTGATTCTTCGTCTTCTTCTTCTCGCTGGTTAACTGATCATTCGCTTCAGTGTCACACACACACGCACACGCGCACGCACACGCACACACACACACGCACGCACGCACACACACACACACAAGCACGCACGCACACACACACACACACACACACACACACACACACACACACATACACACACACACACGCACGCACACACAAACACACACACACACAATGGCTGTGGTGTCGTGGGATGCAGGAGGCAAAAGTCGTGCTGCGAATAAAAGGAATCAGATCTACTTCGCCTTCTGTCTGCCGAATAATGGGATGATTATCACGACTTTCAACAAGTGATGCTACAAACTACCGAATAATGGGATGATTATCACGACTTTCAACAAGTGATGCTACAAACTGCCATGGATCCTGTCAAAACATACTGAACGTCACCGTAGGTAAACACAGACAAGGGATTGTCACACATATTACTGGATATCCTATATATAAAAAAAATAATAATAATAAAAATAAAGTTAAGAGTAAAAACATACTGAATATCACCAGTACGAAAACGCTGACAAGGGACTGTCTGTCGACCCGCTTTGGAAAGTCGATCGAACGTCTTGAAGACGTCACAGCCTCACCCAAACACGAGGCAAACTGCTTTTGTCGGCAAGTTTCGAGTATCAACAAAAGTGGAGACATTGAACCAATGATCCTGAATGAATAGAATGGCATAAAGCACAGTCTGTTGGAGACATTGAATCAATGATCCTGAATGAATAGACTGGCATAAAGCACAGTCTGTCGCTCTGTGTGGGGTGGAAGAGAGGGAGATAGACAGAGAGACAGAGAGAATGAGACAAAGAATGAAAGAGAACGGGAGATAGACAGAGAGAATGAGACAAAGAATGAAAGAGAGAACGAGAGATAGACAGAGAGAATGAGACAAAGAATGAAAGAGAACGAGAGATAGACAGAGAGAATGAGACAAAGAATGAAAGAGAGAACGAGAGACAGAGAGAATGAGACAAAGTATGAAAGAGAACGAGAGATAGACAGATAGAGAGAATGAGACAAAGAATGAAAGAGAGAACGGGAGAGAGTAGGCAAAGAGAATAAGGCAGAGAACGAATAAGACACAGAGTGTGTGTGAGAAAGAGAAAATGAGATAGAGGTACAATGGGTGAGAGACATAAAGAAAGAAGTGAGGGGGGGGGGAGAGAGAAACAGAGACAGACAGACAGACAGACAGACAGACAGAGAGTCAAGGGTTCAAGGAGAGTTGGATCAGACTTTAATACCATATCCAATGACAGAGATTTTATGCCAAACATTGTCTTATAAAGAGAAGAGACAATGAGAGAGAGATAAAGACAGAAAGAAAAAGAGAGAGAGAGAGAGAGTATCGGACAGACAGACTGATACAGGGACGGAGATGCATTCCTTTATTCTGACAACATATCCATAAGCTGACAGAACGTCAATTCTGAAATTTTCCCATGGGAACCAAGACTATCGCAACTTCCAAGTCCAAATCTGGTTTCAAACAAACTATTTTCGGGGCACACCATCGCGCACAACACACAAGTGACCTCTATTTTAGGTGACAACTCAATGCGACAAGAGTGGCTGACATTTTATCAAACACCTTCCACTAATCACCTGTAATGCAAAAATAATCTTGAAAATTTAATATTTCAGATAATGTATAACGGCAAAATACCAAAGCCAGTGCCACAAACGCATTTGTTTTCAAACCATCATTACCCCCCAACATCTGCTGCTATTGTAAGTATTGTCTGTGCATAATTATAAACGACAGTCGATGTTGCTTACGCACTTCCTTTGCGGGTTGTTTACTCCGACAAGTTGTAGTTGTAGTTTTGCGGGGTTAAGAATAACCCAAACATCCGCAAATAGCGGAAGGAGCAAACGTCCTGGCGGGCCCAGAAAAAGATGGCTGGCGGGCTAAAAATAGAGTTCTCGCTCCCTTGCTCTTTCGACTTTGACAGAACCGAAGAGTTTGTGAATCGAAGACTTCTGACGTCTGCACGACCTGGGAATGTCACGTGCTGCTGGGAACTATTTGTGCCAGTTCCTTTTGTCTCCCCCTTTTGCGCTAAGCGAAGTGTTTTGTGAGGTTTGAACGGACGAAAGACGAAGGCTGGCTTGTCTTTGCAAGAGTGTTGGTGGAGCAGTGTGTGTGTGTGTGGTGTGTTGTGTGTGTGTGTGTGTGGTGTGTGTGTGTGTGTGTGTGTGGTGTGTTGTGTGTGTGTGTGTGTGGTGTGTTGTGTGTGTGTGTGTGTGTGTGGTGTGTTGTGTGTGTGTGTGTGTGTGTGGTGTGTTGTGTGTGTGTGTGTGTGGTGTGTGCGTGTGTGTGTATGTGTGTGTGTGTGTTCTGGTTTATTCTGGTTTGTTCTGGTTGTCGAAAAACTGAACGGGCGTGTCCACAAATAGTGTTTCCAGATGTGCAGAGAGAGAGAGAGAGAGAGAGAGAGACCGTACGTCACAGCTGCACCAGACAGTTTTAACCATATTGTGACGTCATAAATATGACGCATTTAGCTGTTCTTCTGACGACAACCACCAGAGTCTGGGTGGATGTCTCGAAATCAAAGTTCACCAAAATGAAAATATAAAAGTTTGCGTATAAAAATAATGGGGGGGGGGGGGCCTAATCATTTGGGAGAAAAAAATCAAAAGGATCTTTAACCCTAAAGAATCAGATCAATCAAAGCCGTTCATCATAAAGTAACAGATTACAAGGCTCTGATACTCTAACCATAGGGCGAAAACAACATTTACACATACAAACCGTCATTGGTCAAATTCTACTACTACTACTACTACTACTACTACTGCTGCTGCTGCTTAAACCACTACTACCAATGATAATAACTAACTTACAAACTAATCAATGAAAAGTATACGATAAGTCGACAGTTAAACATGCTTGCACTGCGCTGCAATTCGATATTTTGTTGTTGTTTGTTTTTTGTTTTTTGTTGTTTTTTGTTGTTGTTGTTTTTTTGTGGTGGGTGTTGTTGTTGTTTGTTTGTTTGTTTTGTTTGTTTTGGGGCCGGTAGCGTGGGGGTGACGTTAAATAAAATTCTTTATAGTTCTGCTGGCAACTGGAACGCATGCATTTCCCCTTTTTCTGTTCCATTGGTAACGATTTGTATGCCAGAAATGTGTGTCCAACTTGTCCTTCTCCCGAGGTGCCGATTGTTGTTGCTGTTCTTACCAACTTTCAGTCAGTCACAATCACTGCTGGCCGGATCGGAGATGACATGTTCGCTGTTTCCGGGCATGCACTGGGCTTAAACCTGTCAGTGATATGGCAGGCACTCTGTTCGGTCAGACACAAAGGTCTCTACGAATACACATCTCTGTCTCTCTCTCTGTTCGGTCAGACACAAAGGTCTCTACGAATACATATCTCTGTCTCTCTCTCTGTTCGGTCAGACACAAAGGTCTCTACGAATACACATCTCTGTTTCTCTCTCTGTTCGGTCAGACACAAAGGTCTCTACGAATACACATCTCTGTCTCTCTCTCTGTTCGGTCAGACACAAAGGTCTCTACGAATACATATCTCTGTTTCTCTCTCTGTTCGGTCAGACACAAAGGTCTCTACGAATACATATCTCTGTTTCTCTTTCCTTTTCAACGTTCCCTCTCCTTCTGAACAGCTGTTGTTTCTGTTATATTGTTGTTGCAGAGACAGACTGGAAGACTAGGAACTGTCCAAAATCTTTGTCACCGAGTCCCACACTTTCTCTTTCTCTTTCTGCACACGCGTGCGTGTGTGCTTGTGTGTGTGTGTGTGTGTGTGTGTGTGTGTGTGTGTGTGTGTGTGTGTGTGTGTGTGTGTGTGATGGTAACAAAACAAAACAAACAAAAAACGACCTCTTCACAAACTTAATTTGACTCCACAGTTTCTTTATGGTCATTACACACACACACACACACACACACACACACACACACACACACACACGCACGCACGCACGCACACACACACACGCACACACACACACACACACACACACACACACACACACACACACACACACATCACAAACTATCCCATCCACACACCCATCATCATCCATCGCCGGAACTTATATAAACAACATCCCAAATCGCCGGCCGCTGGAAAGTCATGCTTCTCCATAAAGAAAACACATGGAAGTTGAAGAGAACTTCCATTAGGTCTTGGCAAAACATCAAACAACCAGTAATTTCCCCCGAGACTCAGCCCAAAGAATGGGTGGTCATTTCTACGAGATGCTGATGTTCTTTCCTCGATGTGCATGCGTTAGGTTTCTAAGGATTCGGCTGGTGGGCGCTCTAGTATTTCTGTTTATCTCATTGATCTTTTGTTATGTCAGAGCAGATAGGAATTTCTCGGGGTACACCTCGTCGATGGGTTGAAGACTCTCTCCCTCTCTCTCTCTCTCTCTCTGTTTCTTACTCTTCTTTCTTTAGTTATTTCGCTCCTCCCTCACCCCCCCCCCCCCCCCCTCTTTTCTCTCTCTCTCTCTGTGTTGTTTACTTTCTTTCATTATCTCTCTCACTCTTTCGGATTCTTTCTTTATTTTCTTTCGTCAATTCGCTGCATCCCCCCACCCCCATCTCTCTGTCTCTCTCTGTGCCTGCCTTAATGATTTAGTATATGGAGAAACTAATACGCACCCAGTCTATATTAACTCTGCTATTAGATGCATTCGTTACTGGTTAAAGTTATTAAAAATGAATAATACTCGACTGCCAAGTAAATCTTACAATATGCTATATGATTTAGACTTAAGAGGCAAAACAAATTTGGTTATCGAATGTACGAATGTGTTTACGTGAACTTGGTTTTGGGTACGTATGGGAATATCAAGGAGTAGGGGATGAAATTAGATTTGTGCAGATTCTTCGTCAACGATTGATAGACTGTAGGTGGCAAGAGTGGGACCATATTCAAATGAGTGAAAGATTTGAAATGCATCGAAATTAAACCTCTGATCATATAGTAAAGCGATACCTTTTGTTTGATTTTAACAGACACCTCAGACTTACACTGACCAGATTTAGATTTGGAATCTCTGAAGTAAACACACACATATATCGTTACAAAGCAACATGTCATTCTGAACAATTGTGCCCATTGTGCAAGGAATCAAGAGAGGATGAAATTCACTTTGTTTTAAAATGTCCCGTGTTGATTGACTTACGAATCCAATTTATTCCCCCAAAATATTATATAAATCCATGCTTGTTTCGGTTATATTTATTAATGGCATCTAACGATGAAAACATCATACGTAGTTTTGCTATGTATCTTTATAAAGCACTGCAATTAAGAGACACTCCTTTCTTAGATTCTTAGAATGACGTTGTATTGTTTATATTACCAATTGCAATGACACATGTAAAACTGTATTACCCCCTATTCATATGGGGCTATGGCCTTAATTGAATAAACCATCTTGAATCTCTGTGCCTGCCCCTCCCCTTTCTCCCCCTCTCACCGACCCCCCTCCCCCCCCCGCCCCCACCCCCTCTCCCCCTTTTCCCATAAATATGTGCTATGAGTCAGAGTCGTAGTAATTCATAAATACTCTCTTTTTTTTTTTCTTCTTTTTTTTTTTTTTGCATCTCGATGCTCAGAAGGGTGACTGACTGGAAATTCAGGTCCGCGCATTTGTGTGTGTGTGTGTGTGTGTGTGTGTGTGTGTGTGAGAGAGAGAGAGAGAGAGAGAGAGAGAGAGAGAGAGAGAGAGAAAGTGTGTGTGAGAGTGTGTGTCTGTGCGCGCGCGCGTGTGTGTGTGTGTGAGAGAGAGAGACAGTATGCGAGTGTGTGTGTGTGTGTGTGTGTGTGTGTGTGTGTGTGTGTGTGTGTGTGTGTGTGTGTGTGTGTGTGTAACATATACACGTATGTAGGAATGTATGCATATGTTTGCTTGCGCGCGTGTGTACACATGACTATATGCATATGCGCGTGCGCGCTTGCATGTGTCATTCAAATATGCTGAAGGAAATGTAAAAAGAAAAAAAAAGCTTCCTTCTTCGTGGAAGCAATCACGATTCTCCTGATTTTCCTGACAATTTTCTGTTTTGAAAAGCTCTGGAGCCAATCATGGCCATTCATGAGCATGACAGCCAGAGGCCTTTGAACGGATTCACTCACACCCATAGGGTAATGCGTGTCCCCCCCCTGCCCCCCCCCCCCCCCCCCCCCCCCCCCCCCCCCTTTCTACTTTTGTCTCCTTGGTCGGAGAAATTCTATTAAAAAATAAACAAATAAATAAATTTTAAAAAAAGATTATGATCAAATAAATAAAAATGACTAATGAATTTGGCAGAAATAAGATGGTTTCTCTGTTTCTTGTTTTATTTTATCAAGTTGTTTTTTATTTTCAATTATGTTCTCTTTCTTTTTCTTTTTTTTTCCCCTCCCCGTTGCCATGAATTGGAAAGTTGACAGCGGCACTCGTGTTTGAAGATTTTGTGTTTTAGAAGTTCGGCTGACAAACTGAAGCCATTTCATTTTACTTTATTTTATTTCTATGGGGGTTGGGGTGTGGAAGCGTGATGGTCGGGGGGTGGGGACATAGATTAATTAATCGTATTGATGCATGTGCTTTAATTGTTTGTTTGTTTCTTTCCTTTTTCCTCTTGTTATTTACTGAATGTTTCTTTCGCTGTGCTCTTTCTTTTCTGGGTCAGGGCTGGACATAATGAGGTATGTTCGTTGCTTGTGGAGCGATGGCCTTCAGGTAAAGCGTCCGCCTAGGAAGCGAGAGAATCTGAGCGCGCTGGTTCGAATCACGGCTCAGCCGCCGATATTTTCTCCCCCTCCACTAGACCTTGAGTGGTAGTCTGGACGCTAGTCATTCGGATGAGACAATAAACCGAGGTCCCGTGTGCAGCAAGAACCCACGTTAACAAAAGGGTTGTTCCTGGCAAAATTCCGTATAAAAATCCACTTCGAAAGGGAAAAACAAATAAAACTGCACTCAGGAAAAATTTTTAAAAAAAGAAAAAAGGTGGCGCTGTAGTGTAGCGACGCGCTCTCCCTGTGGAGAGCAGCCCGAATTTCACACAGAGAAATCTGTTGTGATAAAAAGAAATACAAATACTAATACAAATAAAGATTACTCTCTTTTATTCACATATGACCCTCCTTTATAATGAATGCCTTTGTTGTTTGGTCTTCATTTGTCTCTATCTCCTCTTCCTCCCACCCACCCCGCCAAAGCCCTCCCTCCTCAAAACTACCCCCGAGCACCCCTTCTGCCCCCCCTCCCCTCTCTATCTATCTCCCACTACCTCCCACCCACCCCGCCAAAGCCCTCCCTCCTCAAAACTACCCCCGAGCACCCCTTCTGCCCCCCCTCCCCTCTCTATCTATCTCCCACTACCTCCCACCCACCCCGCCAAAGCCCTCCCTCCTCAAAACTACCCCCGAGCACCCCTTCTCCCCCCCCTCCCCTCTCTATCTATCTCCTCTTCCTCCCACCCACCCCGCCAAAGCCCTCCCTCCTCAAAACTACCCCCGAGCCCCCCTTCTGCCCCCCCTCCCCTCTCTATCTATCTCCTCTTCCTCCCACCCACCCCGCCAAAGCCCTCCCTCCTCAAAACTACCCACGAGCACCCCTTCTGCCCCCCCCCCTCTCTCTCTCTCTCTCTCTCTCTCTCTCTATCTCCTCTTCCCTCCAAAGTTTTAAAGAGCGCTTTCTCGAAATGCTATGCTTTTTTGTGCAGTGCGTTAGTCAACAGGTCGTTGTCATCATCATCAGCCTCTTCTTTTGTTTTTGTTTTTCCTCTAAATTGTTTGGGTTTTTTTCTTCCTTCTAACTCCAAGAGTTGTGCAGGAGCCAACAGACAACCCCAATGACAAAGGAAATGTTTTCAGACGAAAAGTCTCTCTCTCTCTCTGTCTCTCTCTGTGTATAGACACACATACACACACACACACACACACACACACACACACACACACATATATATATATATATATAGAGAGAGAGAGAGAGTTAAATAGATATATAGATTTAGAAACACAGATATAGATGGACAGAGAGATTAGTGGGACTTCCCGAACGTTCTCTTACATCGTAATACAGCTTGACAGGGGATTGACCATGCTTTTTCCACATCCCGACGCTTTCTCGCCTCGCACTCGTGAAAATACGAGAAAGGGTGGGAATTCCAGGACGAAACTCTCTCTCTCTCTCTCTCTCTCTCTCTCTCTCTCTCTCTCTTCTTTCAACACACACACACACACACACACACACACACAGAGGGATGCCAGAAACAGGGCCTGAGAAACACACACACACACACACACACACACACACACACACACAGACCTACACACACGCGCGCGCGCGCGTTATTTTGTGTATGTATTGATTTAATTTCGATTTCAATTTCACGGCCCACTTGGCATTATCCATTCTATCAAGCAAGGCTGCTCATACTCTCACGAATTGTTAACTTCATACCACAGGGGCCTCGTTTCTTTCTTTCTTTCCACTTTTTCCATTTCATTTTCTTACGATTTTTTTTTTAATATTTAATTCTTTTCTTCTTTTCGTTTCCTCTTTTGTTAATTTTTTCCCCTACCCTTCTTCTATTCTTTGTTCTTTTCCTTTCCCTTTCCTTTAAAGGTGCCATAGCAGCGAATTCACAGCCACTGTGATAGGAAGGCGGGGCCCAATCCTCTCCTTCCGCCGTTTTAACCTTCACCAACACCAAGTCATGTACCCATTCACGTACGGGGATAGATGGGGAGAAAATCCGATATAAGTAAGTGCTTTTCTTAGAGACACAATATCATACTGTTACCGGGGGTGGGGGGGTGGGGGGGGGGGCTCGAACCCTGGTCACTGGTAAGCAGTGGATCAGAAGTCAAAACCGATTCTGCCACGACGTCTCCATGTTGAAGAGCAAACCAGAAAGGAGAGAAGAAGGGTGAACAGAAATGGTTTGATGATCTATTTTTTTTCCTGTAACCACATCCACCCCTCTATAATGTTGTTTGCTTTTTTTTCATGTGTTAGTGAAGATTTCGACAGAAAAAAAAACACTGAAGAAATCTGAGATTATAAAGAATCTGTAGTTATCACTGGGGGGAAAAATCAAAGGAAGATTTCCTAGCTAAGAAAAACACCCACACGTGCACACACACACACACACACACACACACACACACACACACACACACCAAGAGGACAGTGCCCACACAGCAATATCATCCTCAGCTCACTCAAACACTCAGAGAGAAGGGGGGGGGGTGGGGGCGGGGGGGGCATTGGGGGCGAGGGGTGTAGGGGGGCGAGGAGGGCCGCCAGAGAGTCTTGATTGATGTCTGGGTGCCCACGGCTTCTGTCAGCTACTGTGTGGACAATCTGATAGCTTGTTCTGAGCAGCCAGACAATGGGCAAGTCTCGTGTGGATGGAACTTTAACTAATTCTTTTTTTTTTTTCGGGGATGGGGGGAGTCTTGGTTCCAGAAAAAAAAGGCTGCTGTGTTGTTCCTGTCACGTCCTCTCTCACATTACTGAAGTAATAAGGAAAGCTTATCATCCAGGTTCAGGGGCCCAGATGTATCATGCTTCTGCCAGGAAGATGGATTGTCAAAGAGAGAGAGAGAGGTGGTGGGGAAGGGGGGGAGGGGTCGGAGGGGCGGGGGAAGGGTAGGGAGTTGGAGTGGCCCCGGGGGGGGGGGGGGGGGGCTGAAAATGCGTGGTGTCAAGTGTTGGTTTGGGTTTTTTTAGTCAGGGGAAATTACTGGTGTGGGGTTGTCTGGTTCGGGTTTCCTCTGTGTTTTAGGTTTTCCAATTCAGGTGGTTGTTTTTTTTTCTTCTGCTTTTTGACGGGCGCAACAGCCGAGTGGTTTAAAGCGCTGGACATTCAAACAAAGGGTCCCGTGTTCGAATCCCGGTTGGGGCGCCTGGTGGATAAGGGATGCGGATTTTTTTTTTTTTTTTTCAAGATTTTAATAGATGTGCAGACGTGCTAGTGCCTGAATCCTCTTCGTTCGTATACGCATGCAGAAGATCAAACAATCACGATCCCGAAATTCATGTCAGCGTTCGGTGGGCTTATGCAAACATGAAGATACTCAGCATGCACACCCCCGAAAACGTAGTATGGATGCCTACGTGGCGGCGGGAGGGGCGGGGGGTGCAGTCATACACGTAAAACCAACTCGTGCTTACGAGTGAACCTCGTAGTTGCAGCCAACGAACGCAGAAGAAGATGAAGAAGTCTGTCCATTTCTCTCTATCTTCTCTGTCTGTCCGTTGTCTGTCTACCTATGCCCCCCCCCCCCACCCCCTACCCCCCCCACCCCCACCCCTCTCTCTCTCTCTCTCTCAGGATGCTGGACTTGATCAGATACTAAAACATTTCTGTGTACACCATGCATGTCCAAGTCATTCTGTGAAATGGAGAAGAGGTAAAAACCAAACCAAACCATTAGGCAAAATAAATAAGCATAAGAAAAAAGCAGATGTCAAAGTTTCTGTCTGTTGCCTAAATCGCCAGGAAAATAAAGGAAGCTAGTGAATAGATGAATGAATGATTACATAATGAAGTGAATATAAACAATTTTAGCATGAATCCACAGAAACCCCCCAATTACTCATGCCTCATTTGAGCCTTTTTTCTTTTTTTTTCTTTTTTTTAAGAAACATGAATTCTTTATTCTTTTCCTAACCTTTAAAAGTTTAATTTCGTTCTCATAAATCCCTGAGATGCACATAAATTCGAATATCGGTCTTGTTTTCTTCATACAAAAGCCACACTCCCCCTTTTTTTAAAATCATCTTTTAGGTTTGTTTTTTTTGTGTGTTTTTTCTTGTTGTTGTTTTCTTCTTAGCGTTTTCGCTGTTAGTGCGGGCTTCATCAGACAGGGTTGTAAATCTACAACGGGAATGTGTATTAGCTTACCTGGGTGGCGTAAGGCTCTAAATTTAGCACGGGGAATGTATTTAGCTCAGCTGGATACTGTAAGCAAGCTAGCTGTCAGTCACGGCCTATTGCTTGTGGATGTGAACTTTCTAGCTGAAGATAGCCACGATTAAAGTGAAATTCGAACCCATTACGAACTTACCTCCAGACGTTGCCTCCTGTTTTTGTGGGTTTTTTGTTGTTGTTGTTGTTGTTTTACTGAGAAGCTCATCAACAACTCATTGACGTCGGCATCCCTCTTTGGTCCATCCTGAAAACACACAGAAAGGAAATTGGTTCTCAGCATGAGAGCAAGAGTCCTTTTGTCCCCTCTGAGTGTGTGTGTGTGTGTGTGTGTGTGTGTGTGTGTGTGTGTGTGTGTGTTTGTATGTAGGCGTACGTGCGCGCGCGCACGCGCGTGTGTGTGTGTGTGTGCGTGTGTGTTTGTCCGACTGAACTGAACTGTGTGTGCACGTACGTGTATATGGTTGGGTAAAAGAGGGGGGGCGGGGGGGGGGGGGGGCGGAGAGGGCAAAATATAGAAGACCACCGAAATCGTTTCATCTCGTTTCACTAGCTTAAAGTACTCTCTTTGATCTGCATTCCTTCGGTGATATCGCAGTTTCTTAATTGAAAGATCCTGAAAAAGATTTTTTTATAAAAAAAATAATAATAAATAAATAAAATAAAAAGCTTTCTTGTATGTGCATAATCAGGTTTCTTTGCAATACTTTCAGACACTATGAACACAAGCTACAGTCTTTGTACGTCCCAAAATAATGTCGTGGGATGTTTTCCTTCTGTGATGGAGAGATACTGATACTTCTGAGAAATCACGTGTGTACGTGAGAGTTGTCAGTTTTTGGAAAGAGTGAAAGTTCCAGGGTTGAATACGTGTGTGTGTGTGGCAGCGCACGTTGCTCATCGATACGTCTCTGTGTGTAGCTTCTCCTCTCTCTCTCCTCTGTGTGTGTGTGTGTGTGTGTGTGTGTGTGTGTGTGTGTCAGTATTTACCTGAAATAACTTTTAAAAAAGACTAACAAACGGCCGTTTCCCTCCACTCCTCTGTGTGACTGGCGGAGTGAACGGACAAGCCTTCATGTGAACACTACTAATTCCATTCCGCCTTGAGTGGAAAAAAACTGTGTACACTGAAAAAAAAACCCTGTTTATTTCCCATTCCCCACTCCCTAGAACAACCAAATATATCAAACACCAGTTGCAACAGAGAATCTATCAAATATGCGTGGCCCAAAAAATCTTTGCAAGCAGCTGCTCATCCGTGTCCAGAAGCATGTAATAAGCTTGACTTGGAAGATAAATAAGCTGTCTTTAAAGTCTCAGTAAACGAAACTAGTATTAATTTTCGTTCATCGTAACTATCAATATGAAGTGGATGTCCGTCGAGTTCATCCAACGCCAGCTTGTCAGGAGTACCAACTGGAACAACCACGAGACTCTTTTGCACACAAACAGATAAACTTGCATGCTTTGTATTTCATGTCCCCAGATTTCGGAATTATGTAAAATAATAATGATAATAATGTGTGTGGGGTGGGGGGGGGGGGGGGGGGGGGTGCGTGTGTGTACGTGCGCGCGCGCGCGTGTATGTGTGTGTTTGTGTGGAGGTGTGTGTGTGTGTGTGTGTGATGTGGTGTTTGTGGATGTTGATGATGATGAAGGTGGTTATCGTTGTGGTGGTGGTGGTGGTGGTGTATGTGTGTGTGTGCGTGTGTGTGTGTGCGTGCGTGTTTGTGTGTGCGTGCGCGCTCGCGCGTGTGTGTGTGTGTGCATGTGCGTGTGTACGCGCGCAAGAGAGAGAGACACGAGTGAGTAACTGATAAAGACAGCGGAAAACAAAGAGAATAGAGGTGAGAAGGTAAACCTACTTTGAACTCCCCATGTGGATCTCCTTCGTTCGTGGGCTGCAACTCCCACGTTCACTCGTATGTGCATGAGTGGGCTTCTACGTGCATGACCGTTTTTGCCTCGCCTTGTATGCAGCCATACTCCGATTTCGGGGCCCCCATGTGGATGACTTGGCGAGTAGATGATGTCCACCTGTCCGTGCGATTGAGAACGCAATGTTCAAACAGGTTTCACAACACCTTTTTTATCATTTTTTTTTTCAGTTGACAGTTCTCAAACCTGGACGAAAACGTCCGACAATGATTCCTTGCCATGCGTTCACGTGGTTTTGTTTACTTCTTTGAGTGTGCTTTGCTCTTTCCCCGTTGTCCACGTGCAACGTGAGTGAGGTAGAACTCAGTGCGCGATTACCACAACCCTGTATATTCTGTGACGGAAAACTGCACGATGTTGAACGAGAACCACCACGTGAAGATGTCAATGCTGGCTCCGTAACCATCCCTCGACTGTTTCTTGATTCTCACGACCTTCAAGTTCTTTCTCCGGTTCTGAAGTTTTCCGTTTCCTGTGGCCTTTTCTTCCTGTTCCTTTTGCCCCAGCCGCTGCAGAATTCAATCACGATCTTCTTGCAGTGTACGAACAATCATCATCTATACTTTGTTCCATCAGGTGTCAGTTTTATTCATTGTGTCTTCTATCAGCTGTCTCAAGTTTTCATCGTCTTGCGAAATTTTCGTTTATATTTTTGTTGATATCTGCTATGTAGCCTTGCATGTTGTGCATTATCTGTCTAAACCTCCAGTCTATGTCTTGCATGATGGAGTGATAACCATTACAGGATTGGTCAGAGATAAGAACAGTTGCGACGTCTATCGTCCAGTCTTTACGGTATCTGAGACTGAAAACATAAATGTGTCCGAGATTGGTAATTACTTTTTTTTTTTTTTTTGCTAGCACTGACCACCTTGGGTCTCTGTGTACTAGCAGTTGATCACAATATCTGTTCTAATCTTATCGCGAATGAGCACCTTTTCCTATTATCCCTGCTATTCTCTGACACAAAGAACAGGTTTATTGATCCTCTTGATTCTAAACCCAAAAGTACAGTAAACCATTTGAAATTTAAACACTGTGTGTGTGTGTGTGTGTGTGTGTGTGTGTGTGTGTGTGTGTGTGTGTGTGCACGCGTGTCTTTGTAAACGTGTGCTTGTATAAAAGTGTTCGACATTCTGTGTAAAAGGTAATACAAAAAAAGATAAATAAATAACAGGAAAAAGAAAGAAAAAAAAAGGCCATGAAAGAAGAGGAACGAGAGACAGCGGAAGAAAACAAAGAAGACTAATACAAGAAATGTCAAGCACTGTTTTCTGTTGGTTTTTTTTGTCGTTCTTTCCCTTTTGAAGTGATAAATTCTAGGCCGCTGCGCTGCTCTCTGCTCCCCCTCTTTCTCCCTCTCTTCCCTCCCTCGTCCCACTACTTCTGCTTCCACTACTATCAATACTACTTCTACTACCTCAGCTGCTGTTGGTGCTACTACCACTGCATTTTCCTTTACATTTTTCCCCCTTCATTTTCGTCATTTCTTCTCTACCTCCTCGTTCTTCAACATGTTATCTCTTCTCTCCTCATCCACCTTCTTCTCTTTTCTTTCTTCTTCTTCTTCTTCTTCTGTGTTCGTGGGCTGCAACTCCCACGTTCACTAGTATGCACACGAGTTGGCTTTTACGTGTATGACCGTTTTTACCCCGCCATGTAGGCAGCCATACTCCGCTTTCGGGGGGGGGGGGGTGCATGCTCTTTTCTTTCGATCCCGCCCCTTTCCTGTCTCTTGCTCTCCGTCGCTAATTAGACCAGTGCTTTTTTTTTTTTTTAACTTGAGCCTGCGGCTTTGTGAGTTCTGGATTTGGCATGGGTCATTTTCCCTCTATTTTAAATTCGAAAAAAAAAGAAAAAAAAAGGAACAAGAGTGCACTCGCGAAAGCTGAGAAACCGAACCATCACTTCTTTGTGAAATACGTCGATCTTTCTCTCTATATATAGCGAGTGCGAGACAAAGGAGACATAGAAATGGAAATGGGCAGACAGATATGGAAATGTTAATGGGACACCTTCATCTTCTCAGAGATATATTCGCTCGCGTGTGCTTTCATCTTCCTCGTTCATTCATTCATTCTTCTTCTTCTTTGACCAGCATCAGTTTACTGCCTACTCTGTCACGATTTGCACTTGCTGAATATTTTGAGTTTCCAATGAGTACAGGGTTTCGTTACCACAGAACGACATGCGCAATAGCCGAATGGTTAAAGCTTTGGGCTTTCAATCTGAGGGTCCCAGGTTTGAATCTCGGTAACGGCGCCTGGTGTTGGTAAAAGGGGTGGAGATTTTTCTAATCTCCCAGGTCAACATATGTGCAGACCTGCTTGTGCCTGAACCCCCTTCGTGTGTATACGCAGGCAGAAGATCAAATACGCACGTTAAAGATCTTGTAATCCATGTCAGCGTTCGGTGGGTTATGAAAACAAAGACATACCCAGCATGCACGCCCTCCGAAAACGGAGTATGGCTGCCTACATGGCGGGGTAAAAACGGTCATACACGTAAAAGCCCACTCGTATACATTCGTGTGAACGTGGGAGTTGCAGCCCACGAACGAAGAAGAAGTTACTACAAAACGAGTAATGTGGATAACAGCAACATTTCCCACTGTTTTAAGGTCATCTGCTAATTTCATTTCTTTTTATGCCTGCACTATACATTACAAGATCTGCCGATTTATATGTTGTTTAAAAAAAATGCATACATGTTATCAACATCTAATTAATGAAAACATCACAGTTAAAAAGTCTTTTCTTTCTTTCCACATTTCAGCATTTATTGTTCAAAGCATCTGGGCAAAATGTTTACTGTTCATTCTGTTAACTTACAACTGCTATAACACAATTTTCAGTTGGAAAAATGATGGTTGGACATATGTCACTGTCTTCAGATAGAGATATTTAACAATATCTGAAATCAGTCTTTCTCGATTTCAATGCCTGTTCATGCAACGATCACTAAGATCACTGTATAGTGGTGGCAAACAAGAGTAGGACATAAAATCTTCGGCACTGGAAGACCTCGAAAAGTTTCTTTGAAAAGAAAAGAAAATCATAAAAAATAGAATACAATAGAGGTGCTGAGACAGAAAGCAATGGTATAAAACATGAAGATGTTTCCATTCTTCGTTTTTACCTTCTTCAACTACAAACTTTTCATGTAAGGACGCCATACGCACAGAGGTAACTCCAGAAGATGGTGGAGCTGCTCTAATCAAAATGCCATCTGTTACAACAGATGCACACATATTACCGCATATCTATAAGTACTCACAGCTTCCTTGTTCTCCAACATCACCCATGTCAGCTCAGTTTAATGTATGTAGAGTGGGAAAGGGAGAGTGTGAGTGGGGGAGGAGGGTTTTTTGAGAGAGAGTGGTCATGAATGTTTTATGTAACTTGCAATATTTTTCTTTCATGTAAAGCGCCCTGAGCTCTTAGAGAGAAAGGGCGCTAATAAATGTACATTATTATTATTATTATTTCATTTCTAACAGCACGTCACACCATATAAATGCAAAGTGATATTTCATAAAGTTGTACCATCTGATATAAAGTGTTTCAAGAAATTGAAACTACAACACCATGTTCTTTGATATTCATTCTATCTTCAATCATGGCTCGACTGCTTCTCTGTCATACTGTCAAGTGATATCAGAACATGTATACACACTCATGGTAACTACTATGGTTGACTTAACCCTTTCACCGCCAGTCAATTTAGAGTGCAAAATTCCCTTGTGCTATAAGCACAGAGAAGATGGTGTCTGAGAATAACTGGGGATTCCCCCTGTGATGTGTAGAAAATATGGCCTATCCTACCACCGAACATAAAGAGCAGTGGGTTCGTGGATAACAGACCCATGAATGGTCACCTCTCAGTGACACTGTGTCCTCTGCTTGGCAGTGAAAGGGTTAATAACCATTTTACTTCAGACTGTAAACATGCACACTCCTCGTCACTGACCTGTGTTGTACACATGGTATGCTTCTCCAGTTTCCAATTTTCTGCTTCTCCCTCAGTGTCACTGGAAATGGGGTTGACATTTTGTCCATCTACCTTCTTGGAGTCTTGTCCCCTCTCCAATTTGTGGGTGTTTTCAGGCGTGGACAGCTTTCTTTGCTTGTGAAACAATGTCTTTTCATTTCTTTTTCATCTGAAAAGGGGGACATATTCAATCAAATAGTATGTTACTCTGATTTTGATTTTTGACACTGAACACATAGATAACACATATTCCTACACGTTTGCACACACACACACACACACACACACACACACACACACACACACACACACAATATGTATCTCTCTGTCTCTCTCTATATATAGTGTATATATATACATATGTGTGTGTGTGTGTGTGTGTGTTATAAAATATATATTGACATTTAATGATATAGATAGATAGACAGATGGATACATTCATACATACATGCATACACACACATACATATGGACAGATGAATATAGGTATACATGTATGATACAATGTCACAAGCATATTATCATTTAGCATGTGCACAGCGAGTATATTTCTTATTTTTAGACATGCCTCACCTTGCAAGCCTAAAAGTGAAAGATCTATAGCTAATCCATTGTTGATTTAACTTTTTAAAACTTTGTCCATTTCAAATGTGCGAGTTTACACATTCACAGTTGATCGCCTTTAGGTATACATGACTTGGACACTGAATGCAACTATTGTAGAACTTGTTCATAAAAATGGACATGCAGAATTTACTTATAAGCTGATTCACAATTTAAACAAAAAGACAGTGTGTGGTCCACTCTTATGTGTGTGTGTGTGTGTGTATTTGTTGTTGTTAGTTGTTTTGTTGTTGTTTTTGTATAACTTTTTTTCCTGCATCTGATATCTGGTCAGTGACATGTGCCTGGTTATTCTTGCTTCGCTATTTATGTTTAATGACTAAGACGACTTTTGTCACTATGGTTTTCTCTTCTTTTTTTTTAAGAGGGTTGGGTGGGGGAGGGGCAAAATGTACACATATGTAACTCCTTCAATGACTAAGCATTCTACTAGATCTATTCGAACTATCACATTTTACTGACATCAACTGACCTTTGCGTTCTGCCGCCACTTGGGCCCGTGCTGTCTCTTAAATTTCTGGCCACGCCTTCTGCTTGTTCCAGTCCCAGTCTGTTGTCCTAAATTTGGTAAACATTTAACCAGGGTGACAAGATATCGCTTCGATATGCTTGTCGATTTCAGGTCTGGTCCAGCTGGGTTGGGGAATGCGTTTGCCGTCTGCAATTTTCCATGCGTGATTGGAGGGTGATTCCCCCCTGAATGCATGACGAAAAGACTGGAAATTGTTCCCGTTTGTTTCGTCTTAGAGGCCACTCCGTGTTTTACTAAAACTGGGTTTCTCCCTTCATCCGTAAGGAGAATGTCATTGAAAGTGAACTTTGTAATGTTTGCTTGGGACTGAAGCAAATTTTGTAAAGATCATCTAACTACATTTCGGATATATTGCATGGTTAATATCTGGGTCACCGACATTGTTTCATGGTCCTACACGGATCTTGCATACGTCATCACAAATAAACCAAAGGACCAATGAGATACCACTTTCGACAAAAAAGGAGAAAATTGCAGACGACACGTTTATGAAGCGTACTTGAACAGCAGGTTTTATGGATTGTGAAATAAGTGGTGTTTGAAAAAGTTTCCGAACACTGAGACACTGTTTGATCGCCTGATATCAACAGAAACAGCGGAGAAAAAAGAAAAACCGTGGCAAGAAATTGCGGGTGCATTCTGTGATTGCGTGGAGCAACTGCATTCTGACTGTCAGTTTCAGTTTCAGTTTCAGTAGCTCAAGGAGGCGTCACTGCGTTCGGACAAAACCATATACGCTACACCACATCTGCCAAGCAGATGCCTGACCAGCAGCGTAACCCAACGCGCTTAGTCAGGCCTTGAGGGATCTGCTGTCAAACAAATGGAAAAAAAATTGTATGAGCTCCAGAGAACGTTTTTGATAAATAGATGAATAGATAAAAATAAAAATAAAAATTAAGCCCCCTAGTGATAATGGATCTCCTGGAGATAAATAATGGTGGTGCAGGCAGCTGGAGAGGACAACTGTGTCATTTTCGGAATACAAGGTAAGATTCCAAACGACATAACTATCAGTGCCCATGGCTGTGTGTCTGCCTGTGTCTGTGTGTTTTAACACTGTTATGCAGTGTATAGGGCCTACGTGTTTGTAACTTTATATTAAGGACAGTTGCCTTATGTGATTCTACACATGTCTGTATGTATGCCTAAACGTAGATTTCATATAAAAAATGTTTGTGAAGATCAATGTTCCCAGTCCCTTAGCTCAGTTTGTGAATGGGCTGATAGCCAAAAACAATAAAACATTCATTCATGCAATCCCCCGTGACATCCAAAGTGTTGAAGCCATAATAAAAGCACAGCAACATTGCTTTCCTTTTAATGTTCTTCTACAAACGTGACAGAAATCAATACCTTCTCATTTTCTCCTGGCTTGTGGCTCGTGACCTATGCGCAAACAATGGATTCCATTGGACGCAGGACATGGCTGAAGTTTTCATCTCCCTTCACACTTCTGTGGATAAACCTGAATTTTACATGGATTGTCTTTTACTGCCAACATGGCTGTAGTATGTTCCGTTTGCATTTTATGTATAAACGCTCAAAGAAATACAATTTTCTTACAGGGTTTTGCCACTTTCTTCTTGGTATAGTTTATTTCCTTCATTTCATTTTCCCATGTTGCTTAAATGTAAAACGTATTAGGTCTATATTATGGATGCGTAGCTTCTCTCTCCCTCTCTCTCTCTCTCTCTCTCTCTCTCTCTCTCTCTCTCTCTCTCTCTCTCTCTCTCTCTCTCTCTCTCTCTCTCCGTGTGTGTGTGTGTGTGTGTGTGTGTGTGTGTGTTCATGACTGTGTTCCTTGACTGTTACCCCTTTTTGTCAGAGGGAAGCGAACATTAATCTTTGGAGCAGGAATGTGCAGATGGATTAAAAACGTTGTGAGGCAGCCTCTTGCAACACACGTCAACACGAACAACTATTATGCATTATGTATTTATAATAACAAATAAAGCGTCAAAATATCAATAAATGAGTAAACGAAAGCCTTCAAATGACAAACATGTATCATCATAATGGCATTTTTGACGACTTCTGAATTGAATATCTGATAAAACTGTATGGCAAACGATAAAATATTCTCAAATTCAGTACACTATTTAACATCATCTTACGAATTTAGAGAGTGATAATAAATGTTTTCAGTTTAGTGATTTTTGGAAACGCCTACAGTTACAATATCAATTTCCACTGTACATTCATCAGTAAAGTTCACAGCGTTGTTTTTGTTTTTGGTTGTTGTTGTTGTTGTTTTTTGTTGTTGTTGTTTTTGTTTTTTGTTGTTGTTTTTTTTGGGGGGGGTTGTTTGTTTTTCGTGTTTGTGAAATTTTGGTTTTACTGCTCTTTACTGACAGAAAATGGATGTGTTTTCAAAGAGTGATAATGATTTCTTTTTGGTCCAGTGATTTTTGGAAGTGCATACAGTTTCAATTTTCAGACAAGTTTTTTCTTTAGTAAAGGTCACAGCGTTTCATTGTTTTTGCTTTTTTCATGTTTGTGAGATCATGTTTTACCACTCTTTTCTGACTGAAATGTATGTGTTTTATGTCTTTTTCATGTCCCCCCCCCCTCTGTGTGTGTGTGTGTGTGTGTGTGTGTGTGTGTGTGTGTGTGTGTGTGAATAAATACTTCTTGTCTTGCCTTCTCTTACCTAAAATACAGATTTAAAAAAACAGAAGACGGACGAGGAGGAGGAAAGGGGTGCAGGTGACCTAAGAATAGACCCATCGCGCTGGTAAGGGCTTTAGAGCCCACCAAATGCTTCAGGGGGGTGTGGGGGAGTCACGTTCAGCGAACCTGCGCGCGCGCACGCACGGACACACACACACACACACACACACACACACACACACACACACACACACATGAGAGAGACAGACAGACAGATGGGAGCAGTGAGGGAGTGTGATTTGAAACAGAAAATCATAGGGAGGGAGGCCGAACTTGAAAGTAATCATTGACCAATACCCCGGACTTACGGCCCACCTCCCGGTGTAAGCACACGAGTAATGGACCTGAGGCCTGTGAATATGGATGGCATGTCATCTCCTATAATATTTGCATGACGTTTTTGGCGAGAGAGGGTGATGGGCGAGGAGAGGAACTGAACCCCACTGTCGAACAAAGACAAAAGAAAAAAGGCATGAAGGTTCCATCAGCACGAGACCTGGGCATTGTCTGGCTGTCTGCCGCCCTGAAAGAAATCCAGCTGCCCAACAATATCTGACAGCAGCCACTTGGAATCCAGACACTTGTCTGGCCTCCTGGCGTCCTCTGTCTGCAGCCTGGATGAGGAAGAGGGTGTCTTGGGAGTAGCCATCCTATGTTGGCTAAACACAGTGGGGAGGGGGAAAAACGAAAGGTGACATTTATCGGCAAATTATTTTGGATCGATATTATTATTATGAAGGTGCTGGTACCCCCCATCCTTTTCTTCACCCCCGGCGTTCATCTTTCTCATAGGAATCAACACGTGGGGCGGGCGTGAATTTCAGGCTTTGCCTTTTGTTCGGTGGAGAAACAAGGAGAGGATAGGGAGTGTGAAAGAAAATCGGTTCAATTACTTTTCTGTGCGTGTGTCCACATTTTTGTTTAACAGAGCTTACTTATTGATTTATTCGTGTAACAGAGAATGATGATTGATATTTGTAAGAAAAAGTACTTTGATTATATAATTCATACGAATGCTCATTGAATAATAGAATGAACAGGCTACTTGCAAGTCACTTATGGCTGTGTTCTGAGAGGGAAAAAAACCCACATCATCTCAGACTTACAGTGTTGATTGGATTATTGATACAGCAGTGTATGGGAAATGTATACTTTTTTCAGACTCTCTATGAATTGAATTATATACAATGAAAAACAGATTTTTTTTCGGTTTTGTAAATGTGTATCATGTACATTGACAGCGGAGAGAGTGACGTTGTCAGTTCTGTCATGTGAGCGAGCGCTACATCAGAGTCAGTGAGGATGCAATGACCGAGCTCACAAGACGCACAGGCTGATGGTTTCTCGTGTTCCTCTCTTGATGAGTCATTGTTTTGTGCTCACGGTTCTTGTTCAACTTTCAGTTATGCTGAGTGATCTATCAGGGAAAAGGAACATTTCCACAAGGGGTGGCATTTGGGTCAGCCAGTGTCGGCAACGTGGTTCAGTTCTGAAGCTGTGCTGATAATTTCTCACGTGCACTTTACGTAAACTGTCAAGTCAGGCGTCATTGTGGCGGGCCCGATAGCAAAGTGGTTAAAGTGTTGGACTTTCAATCTGAGTGTCTAGGGTTTGAATCCCAGTCGCAGCGTCTGATCGGTTGGAATTAAGGGTGGCGGTATTTCCGATCTCCCAGATCAACAGATATCTGTACAGGCCTGCCAGTTCCTGAACCCTCTTCTCGTGAATACGCATACAGAAGATCAAAAACAAACCTTTAAGATCCCGTGACCTAAGTCACATATACACATACGCCACACACAAACGCTCGCTCGCGCCCGTGCTCTCTCTCTCTCTCTCTCTCTCTCTTGTACACGCAGCCACTACCCATGCGCGCATGCTCATATTCCCTCCCTTTCCAACCCCGGATACCCTCTCCTCCACCTCCCCTCCCACACACACAAACACCCATAAACCTGTGGTGCTTCTAGCTTTTTTTTCTTTATTATTCCGTATGTATAATTTGTAGATTATTGGAAGCGCTACTGACATCACAATATATGATTATTGGAAGCGCTACTGACATAACAATATATGTTGCCTTTATATAGATTCACAATCGATAAATGCCCCAGAATACATAACGACACATAACTGCATAGCATATATGTGGAGATATTCAAATGAATCTACATAAAAAGTCTTGTGGTTATGAACTATTATAATGTATTTAGAGCTGATGAAATAATCACTGTGGATGAGAAGTCTATATATAGATGAGTAACCAGCCAGCCAACCTTCCGCGACTTCTTTCCCTTTTCTTTACTTAAAAAAAAAAATCACTGAATGTTATCGATTTCAATGTCACAAACATTTTGTTCAGAAATGCGTGTTGTCAGCAAGTATTGATCAACATTATCTCTCTGGTCTGAAAACCAGTTCAGAATTTTGAGATTACTTTTTTTTTTTTTCTTTTTTTCTTTTTTTTTTTTTGTGCTTTGTTACATACAATAAGATAACAAATAATGCACTCGTTCTAATCCAATCCAACACTTCTTTAATAATAATAAACTGACTATTTGTCTCATCCCCGCTGTACAGGAATCCATATTATGTCTTCGGGGAGGGAGAGATGGAACAGTAAATATTGAACGAACACGAAAGAACCAAAACTGTTTCATACTCAGTCACAATCAATCCCCATTGAAGACTTAACGAACAACGAAGAAAAAAACAAAAAACAAAAAAACAACAACAATACTATTGTTACAACAGTAAATGAACTCACAACATGCTGTGTATTAAATACGAATAACACATGTTAACTGAAAAGATGGAAAATGGTCTCTTGTAGAAGGTTCAAAACTGTTGTTGTTGGGTTTTTTTTTTCCTTTTTGTTCTTTTTTTCAGATGCCATCGACCGCAGCCTTTACACCCAGCAAGAACCAAGGAAGACGTTCCTTGAAAAAAAAAAAGGTACGTAATCTATAGGACTTGTACATAAGATTGACCAAGTCCGTAAGTTAGGGTCCAAACGAACTAACTCCATTCCTTCAGGTTTTGCTGTTTTACTTATTGAAGTGGGTGGGGATGGAGGGGGCGGTGAGGAGGGTTGGGTAGAGTTTGGAAACGCTGTCTCTTGTCTTCTTAGCGATTTTTTTTGTCTGGCTTGGTGATGGGGAAAAAGAAGAAAATCGGCTTAATTCCACCTCAGCCTCTGAAAAAAGGCTTTGCCCTCAGTGTGTGTGTGTGTGTGGTGGGGAGGGGGGGGGCGCATGTGCCGGTATGTGTGCCTTGTGTGTGCGTGTGTGTGTGTGTGTGTGTGTTGTGTGTTGTGTGTGTCCATGTGTGTGTGTGTGCTCTGTGTGTGTGTGTGTGTTGTGTGTGTCCATGTGTGTGTGTGTGTGTGTTGTGTGTGTCCATGTGTGTGTGTGTGTGTGTGTTGTGTGTGTCCGTGTGTGTGTGCTGTGCTCTGTGTGTGTGTGTCTGTGTGTGTGTGTGTGTGTGCAAAAGAGAGAGGATGGGAGGGGACGTAGGGTGGATGGACAAGGTAGCGGTCTCAGAGGACAAAGCGGGATGAGGTGGGAGGGGGAGGGGGCGGGGTGCGACCAGCAACAAACAACTAGGGTTTCTTCCCGTGGGAGGAGTGCTGGTTGTGGTGGGCGCGGTTCCGGCAGACGAGGACGGGCACGTGGGAGTGGTGCACGACGTAGTCGCTGACGCTGCCCATGAAGGTCCTCCGGAGGGTGCCCTTGCCGCGGCCCCCCATCACGATGAACTGGGCCTCCTCCTCCTCGCCTACCCTCACCAGGGCGTGGCCCACGTGCTTGGTGGCCACCGCGCGCACTTTGCCGTGGGCCTGCTCGAAGGTGGACACACACACACACACACACACACACACACACACACACACGCACGCACACACACACACACACACACACACACACACACACACACACACACACATGAGCGCGCGTGTACGTATGCAAGCACACACACATACACACGCATACACACACATATGCATGCAAGCACGCATGTGTGGACGTACAAACAGGAACGGGCGCATGCATAGGGATCAGGGGAGCAAGCACAGGCGAATACACACACACACACACACACACACACACACACACACACACACACACACACACACACACAGATAGAGAGAGAGATATTTAAGGATGTTCTTATCCTTTAAAACTACAATGTACGCAGACGCATATATCTGAGTATTCATTTTTGGGTTGTGGGAACACGTAATCACACACACACACACACACACACACACACACACACACACACACACACACCACGCGCAGCGCACGCGCATAAATACACATACAGAGGTAGGTTGGTTGGATAGATGGAAGGATGGATAAGTGGGAAGGTAGGTTGGTAGGTAGGTTGAATAGGTAAGAAGACACGGTGGCTGGGTTGGTGAGTGGGTGGATGTGGTTATCTATGTATACGAACGTAGATACGCATGTAGGATAGATACATGAAATAAGAAGTTTGTGACCAGGTATAACTAGATAGTTGGGCAGCTAGGTGAGAGGAAGGGTGGGTGGAAATAAAGGTGGGAGGGTAGTTTTGTATCCATTAACAGGGTATGTATGTATGCTAGTCAGTTGTGTCAGACTATGACCATCATAACAACAGTGGAGGCATCTGCTGTCCCGGCTATCTGGGCTAGAACTGGATTATAGAGGAGAGTGTCTTGCACTATTAACATCCTCACTCTCTCGGTCATGAGGGCTTTAGGACAGTCAGCGTTGGAATGGTCCAAAAGATCAACTAGCAGCATTAAGAACCAGTGCAGTCTTGCCTCCTGAGTCATAGCCTTTCTTAAAAGACTAAGGCTGTGACTGAATTCATATTGCAGCGGAGAAACCATTGATCATAACAGCTCGAACTTCGCTGTTGGCCCAGCTGTAAGCTTATTTGTAGGGTAGGTAAGTAGGTAATTAGTTCAATACAAAGGTACATTAGATTTGTTGATTGGTAAGCAAGTACACTGGTTCAGTATCCTGTAGGTGGTCTAGCTGCTATGACATCTATCCTCTCGCTGCTGTGTACGTCCCCCTTCCGAGGCTCCCACAGACCTACCCCGATGTTGAGTAGCTTGTCTCTGTAATTCTCCAGGAACGAGTGTAGATGGTCCTGTTCCTCTTGCATCAGGTTGCTCAGCTTCTCTCGGTCGAACTGGAAGGCATCTGCACGCAAAGGAGTGTGAGCCAGATGATAAATCAGGAACCGTGTGTCATGATTTTCAAGGAAAAGACAGGACAAGATGTTTATTTCATGTGCCCGCTGGGGCATAGAGACATTATGCATTAGCGTTTTTTTTGTTTGTTTGTTTTTTTGTTGTAGTTTTTTTGTTTTGTTTTTTTTGTTTTACACACACCATATCAACAAAAAGAATGATATCAAAAAGTAAACAAACACAGAAAGCAAAGAAGCAAATAGGCATCAACAGGTCTTTTTCTTTCGCAACAGACAGTATTACTTTCCACATCAATTTACAGAGTTTTATTGAACAGGAACACGTTAAGTTGAGACAAAGGCCTTTAAGTTTTAACAGTATTCGGTTGTTGTTTTTCAGAAAACAGTCAGTGGAATTTAATCGAGTTTGGCCGGGTTCTTTGATGGGTAGCCTTATACATATTAGTAGTAGTGGTAGTAGTTATTTTTTTATGTATTTATCTATTATTTATTCACCCCCTTTTTTTCTCAAGGCCTGACTAAGCGCGTTGGGTTACGCTGCTGGTCAGGCATCTGCTTGGCAGATGTGGTGTAGCGTATATGGATTTGTCCGAACGCAGTGACGCCTCCTTGAGCTACTGAAACTGAAACTGAAACTGCTGGGTAGAAAGCTGATAACAGGTCATGGCAGAATCGGTAAAATGCTGGACTTCTGATCCAGTGTTGACCAGTGATAAGGGATCGATGCCTCGTTTCGGCATGGTGTTGTGTCTCTGGGAAAAGCACTTTCGTCCGGTTTTCCTCACTGCACCCAGGTGTGGATGGATGGATACCTGACTTCCAATGGAGAAGGTAATCAAAACTGCGGAAGGAGAGGCTTGTGACCCTTGTGTTTAAGAAAGGCTGTGACTCGGGAGGCAAGATTGCACTGGTTCTTAATGCTGCTAGTTGATGTTTGGGGACCATTCCAACGTTGACTGTCCTAAAGCCCTCTTGACCGAGAGAGTGAGGATGTTAATTGTGCCGAGGCCTGAACATAGTGGATTTGAATCCGCTGTCAAGATGGCCGGAAAAGGCTAGTGGATCTTTAACTTCCTTTTTTTTCAGCCCTCGGTCATCAGGTGCCGATGAAAAGAGTATAGTGATGTAAGAACTGTCCAGTCTGAACCATCCACTACAGATGACTGAAAAGAGACAGTGATGGTGGAAAGCCGCGCCTCCTCCTCTTCCTCCTCCTCCTTTGTCGTCTTCCTCCTTACACATCCCTCCTCCTCTTCCTCCTTAATTATTACCTTTGATATTGTCATCATCATCACAATCATCACCATAGTTATCACAATAATCATCATCGTCGTCGTCGTCGTCATCATCATCAACATCACCATCACTGAAGTTGTGTCACATGTAAGATTTTTTTTCTCTTTTCTTCGGAGCGTCATGATTTGACTTAGCAGCGCGCAAGCTCACGTGTGTATGTGGAAGGGTGTGTGTGTGCGTGTATTGTGTGTGTGTGTGTGTGTGTGTGTGTGTGTGAGGATAGGGTTCCTGGTTTTTTCATGACACTTGCGCATATGTTGAACATTTCTCTCCTTCCCCCTCACCCCTCTCCCCTTCCAAGCACAGTTGTTCTTGGCTGTGCTTCCCAGCAGTTGTCTTAGGCTTGTCAGTTTATGAGAAATATGACGGATGAGTGCATGGAGTGATATGGTTCATGGGGAACGGCATGATGTAAAAAGAATAAATTAAACAAGTAAAAAAAAAGTTTTTATTATAATTTATTATAATTGTAACTAGTACAATCGTGATGCTTCATTTAAGACGTGCACACAGCCTTGGAGAGAAAATGTGTGTGCGCGCGTGTATGTGGTATGTGAACGTGAGTGAAAAAAAAAAAAGCGCTTTGACAAAGAACAGCAACCGAGCAGATAAAAACTCCGTTATCTTGACAGATGAGTTGCGCCCCTTCGCCCTAGCCTGAACCGAGGGTTGGAGAGAGAGATTTAGGACGAGGGAAAGGGTCATGGCTTAAGTATGATTTACAGGGGGTTGGGGTTAGAGTTCGGGTTAGGTTTTGTTGCTGGCAAAGTTTGTGTGTGCATAAAATTAATGTTGCGCGCACGACGAAAATGAATGATAAAGTTCAGTAGCGAAAACGTTTAACGTTTGGCTTTTGTATATAAACGGGATGAAATAACGAGAGTAACTGAACGCATGGTGCACTGGTGTATGGCATGTGCACATCCTTTTGATTGTTTTCATCTGACCAATGGGATCCAGAAGGATGTAAGTGGCCACCAGCCTACCCCCCCCCCCCCCCCCCACCCTTCCCCCTTCCCCCCCGACCCCTCCCCCCGCTTCCTCTCCCCTCCCTACCATTCCCTTGACCCTTTGTCCCACACACTGTTCGTCTCCCCCACCCCAACCCCCGCCCCACGCGCCCTTCATTCCTCATTCTCCTCGCCCACTCCCCACTTTCTCCCCCCCCCCTCCACCCCGAGTACTCACGATGACGTGTGGGGTCGTCCACTTCAGGGCAGTTCAGCAGCACCACGTAGTCTTCGTGATGCCAGACATTATCCAGGTACCCTGGAAGGGTCACGGTGACACAGTGAAATAACACCTTTTTTTCTTTTTTCTTTTTTTTTTTTAAATCAGACGCCTTTCTCACACAAGAGAGATTACAATAACGAATTTGTTTAAGGCAGGAAGTGGAATAAAAACAGCATACATTGTTCTCTATATCCATCCGACACTCAGGGCAAAATGAGAGAGAGAAAGAGGGGGAGAGAGGGAGGAGGGGAGAGGAAGACAGAATAGATAAGTAGAGAGAGAGGGGGAAGGGAGAGGAAGGTAGAATGGATAAGTAGAGAGAGAGGGGGAAGGGAGAGGGAGGTAGAATAGATAAGTAGAGAGAGAGGGGGAAGGGAGAGGAAGGTAGAATAGATAAGTAGAGAGAGAGGGGGAAGGGAGAGGAAGGTAGAATAGATAAGTAGAGAGAGAGACAGAGAGAGAGGGGGGGGAGAGGAAGATAGAATAGATAAATAGACAGAGAGAGGGGGGAGGGAGAGGAAGATAGAACAGATAAATAGAGAGAGAGAGAGGGGAGGGAGAGGAAGATAGAATAGATAAATAGAGGGAGAGAGAAAGAGAGGGTGATAGAGGGGAAGATAGAATAGATAAATAGAGAGAGTGTGTGTGTGTGTGAAAGCAGTCGCAGAAATGATAGGTAAGAAAAAAAAGGAGAGACAAGGTATACACTCACACGCATACATATGCATGCATGCACACGCTTCATAATAATGCATGCACAGCGAATAAGCGAAAACGTACATAGCTATAGTTACATGCACACATTCTTTCTATGGGAAGGGAGAGAGGGGGAGGAAAAAGAGTGAGAGAATGGGGACGGTCCACAAAAGTGGATAGACAGACGGAAACACAGAAAAGGAGACAGATTGCAGGACTGAGATAGGTCACGGGGCAGGACATGCGGGCATACAGGTGTCATGCATATGACAACGGGCATGACAAAACACACGTGAGAGAAGAAAGGGTTGTTCCTGGCAAAATTATATAGAAAAATCCACTTCGATAGTAAAAACAAATAAAACTGCACTCAGGAAAAAAAAATTAAATGGGTGGCGCTGTATTGTAGCGACGCGCTCTCCCTGGGGAGAGCAGCCCGAATTTCACACAGAGAAATCTGTTGTGATGAAAAGAAATACAAAGAAACGAACAAAAACGTGGGAGAGCATGTAATCTGACACAAAACAAACAAACAGAACTGGGCCGCACGCTTCCAAGGAAAGAACATATGTGAAGCAAAATCATTGTTATTTCATGTTATCTTATTCTACTTTATTTTATATTATTTTATTTATTCCTTTTTTTCCAATACACCCTTGAAGTATAAACGGGTGGGGATGGTGTGTTGACATTGTTCATAATTATGCAAAAAGCAAGTTATATTTAGACATGATGACAACATAAGGAAGTTACAAGCTCAAATGATAGGGGTTTTTTCTTTTCTCTTTGAACGATAATGGCAAAATTGAACCAGAAATTTGCTCCAGAAAGTTTATGATATGTTCCTCGTAGGCTGAAAAATCGTGTTTCCAGCACATGGTGGAGCGTGCACATATGATGCAGCTACGTATATGATAGGCAAATCTGCATTTATGTGTGTGTGCGTGCGTTGGTCACACACACACACACACACACACACACACACACACACACACACACACACACACACACACACACACACACACACACTACATTACACTATACTGCACGCACGCATACACACACACACACACTAAATTACACTATACTACACACGCACGCACACACACACACACACACACACACACACACACACACACACACACACACACACACAGATAGAGAGAGAGAAGGAGAAACAAACAGACAGAGACAGACAGAAGAACCGACTGACAGTCCAAGGCGAAGTTGGAGAACTCGCTCCCGTCCACACCGATCACCACCCTCCTCCCACTGGCCTCACTGCCTTTGCCCAGCGTCGTCTGGTGAAGATTGCGGTGGTGGTGCTGGTGTTGGTGGTGGTGGTGGTGATGGTGGTGCTGGTGCTGGTGGTCGCCCTTGTCCACCTTGGTGGTGTCGCCATTTCCTCCTGCTGCAGGGGGCTGTGCTGCCGCGGTGTCCGCCATTGCGTCGCGGTGACTGGTCAGGAGTCAGCGAGAAGGTGTCGTGTCGGCTCAGTGGCAGGCCACCAGTGAACTGTTGAAAAGAAGGAAGCTGTGCTTTTAATTCTTCACTGTTTCTTGTTGTTCTTAACTTGCTTGCTAACCTGACAACAACAGCAGCAATATATAGCTTCCAGCATTAGTAGTAACTGCACCAGAATCATGACAGCTGCTACATGTGTCTTAGTTGATGGGGTAGGGATTAGATTGTCTTTTATTTGATTCTTTGCTACTTGTTGTTGTTCTTAATTTACATGCTAACCTAGCAACAACAACAGCAATAGCTTTTAGCACTATTTGGATTGCCTTTTATTTGATTCTTTACTACTTGTTGTTCTTAATTTACATGCTAACCTAGCAACAACAACAGCAGTAGCTTCCAGCACTAGTTGTAGCTGCAGCAGCAACAGGAATACCTGTTGTTCTAGCAGTCGTAATGACAAAAGTGAACTACAAGAACATTTTCCAGTTCCTTTTAGAAGAAAATGAAAAAAAGCAAATGGAAAATAAAAACGGAGGTATGGAGTGATTGATTAAAGTGTCGACGAAAATGGCTCCGTTAAAAAAAAAAAAAAAAAAAGAAGAAAAGTCGAATAAAGGCACCATCAAAACTTAACACATGCGTGATTCATAGATATAAACAGCTACAACAACGTTCGATTATATTTCGTTCAGTACAGACCAGTGAAGAGCATTGGGGGCGAAAAATCTCTCTCTTATGCCTTTTATCTGTCTGTCTGTCTGTTTCTTAGTCTCTGTCTGTCTCTCTGGCATGGATACAATGATGAGAATGAAAATATGTTCATGTTCCATTTGTTTGGTGAGTGAATGCGAAAGTCATCATACACGCATCCACACCGACAGAGAGAGTTAGTCAGGGAGAGACAGACAGAGACAGAGACAGTAACGCTACGAAACCAAGCGAAACGAAGCAGATTTGATTTCAAGAGGATATTGCAATAACTCTTATTACTCTTTCTTTTACATTCAGCCCTATGGGCATTAAAAATACAAAGAAAAATGAACACGACATATTCCATGTACAAGAAGAAGGATACACACACACACACACACACAACAACAACAACAACAACAACAGCAACAGCAACAACAACAGAAAAAAAGGAAGACAACAAAACAGTTTGTTTGATGCCCGACCGGTTTCGACCACTGGTCTTTATCAAGGGTGTTGACTGGCATGTCAAAATACAACACATACACCAACATTTAATAAGTGCAAAAAGAAGAATTTAAATTACGAAAAAAACAAAGTGAACAAAGCTCATAAAACACACACACACACACACACACACACACACACACACACACACACACACATATATATATATATATATATATATATATGGGTTTTCCTGGAGAGAGAGAAAAAAAAGTAATATAGAGAGAGAGTCATACCAACACTCACCTTCACGCACAAACTACCAGCTATGCAAGCTATCGCACACAATCCAGTCCAACAACATACACACTTTCTTTCCCAGTTTATATGAACCTTTTCACCCTTCAACTTACCTCTTGTCTACATCCACCTCCGCCCAACATTAACATTAATCTCTCGACTCCCTAACTAAACCATCCGTGAAAACACAATGTAATCCTTTTCCTTTTTCTCTGCTTTCTTTCTTTCTTTATGTCTTTCTTTTACCAAATGCGAAACTTCTGAAACCATCCGCGAAACACAATGTAATCCTTGTCCCTTTATCTCTACTTTCTTTCTTTCTGTTACCCCATGCGAAACATCTGGAAAACATCAGCGAAACACAACATAATCCTCGTCCCTTTATCTCTTTCTTTCTTTCTTTCTTACTTTTACCCCATGCAAAACTTCTGAAATCATCCGCGAAACACAATGTAATCCTTTTCCTTTTTCTCTGTATTTACTTTCTTTCTTTCCTTCTTTTTTTCCTTGCGAAAGTTCAGTCAGCACTAGCAGAGAGGAAAAGATTAAGAACAAGAACAAGAAGAACAAGAGCAATAAGAAGAACGAGAAGAACACCAAGAAGAAGAAGACAAAGAAGAAGTAGAAGAAGAAGAAGAAACCTGTGAATAATGTCCCTGAAGGTGACAGCGACGTACAAGCCAGGAAAAAGGCGAAGAGGTGAACTCACGTGGGGAGCAGAGGAAGCTGAATATTTATACGTCACCGGAATCGTGACAGCTGCTGCATGGGTCTTGCTTGACGGAGTGGGGGGGGGGGGGGGGGCTGGGTTGTCTTTTCTTGTCGGGATGGGAAGTAGAAGAGAAGGAGAGAAGAGTGGGGAGGGTGGGGGGGGGGGAGGAGGGATGACTAGGAGGTGGTGGAGGGTAAGAATTAGGAGAAGGAAGATATAACGGAGGAGAAAGGATAGGAATGGGGAGGAAGGGAGGGGGTGGGGATTGCAGGGGGTGGGGGGATGGGCATCAGTATGTCACATAGAGAAAAAGAGGGAGGGAGGGGGTTTGGGGATGAAAGGAGGAGGGGAGTGAGGAGAGGCGAATACAGAGGACAACGTTATGTTGTATTCCGCCACCACTGACAGTTTTTTGGTTTTTGTTTTTTTTACGGTGGTAAGTTCAGCAGATCAGTGTTGTCTTTGCGTGCTGATATGTTCCCTCTTCCTTGTCTGTCTATTTCTCTCTCTCTCTGTCTCTGTCTGTCTCTCTGTCTCTGTCACTCTCTGTCTCTTATTCACAACCGTACATATGCGCGCGCGCACACACACACACACACACACACACGCACACACACACATACACACGCACACAACAGACATACATACATACATACATACACACGCACGCACGCATGCACGCACGCACAGACAGACAGACAGACATACGCAGATCCACACACACGATGAGAGCGCGCAAACACGACCCAGGTACTCTTGACACGAACGTTTTTTTTCATGTGCAACAGGACGTGAAAAAAAAAGAAAGAAAAAAGAAAACAGAGAAAGAAAGAAGAAAACCACAAGCTTCAAAACAGCTATGTATACATACATACATACATATTATATGTGTGTGTGTGTGTGTGTGTGTGTGTGTGTGTGTGTGTCTTTCTCTCGTTTTGTTTTATTTCATTTCTATATACAACAACATAACTAACTAACATCATAGTGCATGTATGTCTGTCTCACTGTATCACCTGTCATGGAGCGGTTTATTTGACCGCTGCGGGGAAAAAATGGAATTTATGAACAACCTTCTCTCCTCTTCTGTTTCTCTATCCGTCTTTCTTTGTCTGTCTGTCTCTCTGTCTCTCTCTCTGTCTCTTTCTCTCTCACTCTCTCTCTCTCTCTCTCTCTCTCTCTCTCTCTCTCATTGCACTACTATATTTACGTACATTTATGTTATGAATGCAAGTATTATGATTATGTAATTGTAAATGTTTGCTGTGCATTTAAGTGTGTTTGAATGTCATGTGTGCATTCCTATAATCTTTTGTTTTCTTGTGAATGTTTTGGTTTCTCTTCTCTTTGCCCTGAGGGCTGGATGAAAAAAGCACATGCCTGCTTATTCCACTTCCCTCGTTAAAAAAGATTCGTTCGTTCATTCGTTCGTTCTCTCTCTCTCTCTCTCTCTCTCTCTCTCTCTCTCTCTCTCTCTCTCTCTCTCTCTCTCAGACAGAGACAAAGAGAGAGAGGGGTGGAGATAATGTGTGAGTGGATGCGCGTTGTGTGTGTTTGGGGTGTGTGTGGAGGGTGGAGGTGCGTGTTGGTGCAGGTTTCTGGGACATTGTTATGTGCGAGCTGACAGTGAAGGAAGCACAGGGAGTAACGTGGCGTGGGGTGTGTGTGTGTAGGGTGTGTGTGTGGATGGGTGGTAACAAAATGGATCTGGGTGGGAAAAGGAGATGTCATTGATGACATTTTGGACTGGGATTCATCTTTATCTAACAAAACAACAACAACAATAACAAAAAGTATAACCATTGCTGTCAGTACATTGAAAGTTAATGTTCAAGCAACGTAGATATAGATATAAGTCCGATTTAGTAATTCACTTTACTTACATTGATCATTTGTGGGTAAATACAAGACTGTCATTATATGTTTCATATCAACAGGCCTCCAGTCTTCACCATTTATAAAGTATGTTGGCAAATCAGCTCCTATACCTTACCGTTACTGTCGTGGCAGGGAGGGGGGGGGGGTGATGAGAGGCGGGTGAAGGGACATGAGGAGGGAGAGGGGGGGAGGAGGAAATGGGGGTTGGAGATCCTTCGGGAAGGGACTGAGGACATAGGACACCCCGCCATCTTCACCAGCAGGAAGGCACAGCCGGAGCGGGAGTCACGTGCACAGATGGAGAGTCATATCGCCCGCTGCCTGGCATGCCTATCACTTTTCCATTGCAACAGCTTCTGGGCTGCGCGTATCATAAGGCCTTCTGTTAGTTGTCTGTCTGTCTGTCTGATGTGGGATTCGAACCCTCGGCGTGGACACTTACTTCCTTGTCGGGCGCATTATCATTAGGCCACCGCTACATGATTTTTTTTTTTTTTTTTACTTACCAACCACTGAGGCATCTTCCTGTTCTCTTCTTTCTTTTTTTTCTCTTTTTTTTCTTGATGGGGAAGGGGGGGGGGTAACAAATCATATCGAGTACGGGATCTCCAACGTGCATCACCCTTTTATTCTCTGTCTGCTAGTGTATTTGTTATACCATCAAATAGGACTTTTCGGCAGAATTTTGCCAGGGACTACCCATTTGTTGCCGTGGGTTCTTTTGCGTACGCGAAGTGCACATAGGGCATTGTTTTACCGCCTCATCCGAATAACTAGCACCCAGCCCACCACTCAAAGTATAGACATTGGATGGGCGGGTGAGGGTATGGGTGTTAAAAATCCTGGTACATATTTGAGACTCGAACCCGTGGACACTCGTTTCCTAGTCGGGCGCATCTAGGCCACCGCCACGCATACGCTTTGCTTTACCACTTTGTTCCGTTCTTCTGTTTTTTCCTTCTTTTTTTTTCTCGTTAAAAATCATATGGAGTCCGTGATCTTTAACGTGCATAAGCGCCGCCCATACATTTTTTTGTTCTGTCCGCAAGTGTATTTACTTAACAATAAAAGTAGATTTTGATTTTTCGACAGAATTTTGCCAGGGACAACCCTTTTGCTACCGTGGGTTCTTTGATTAATGTGCCTCGCCAACTTCATGCATACTGTTGACGGGACCTCGCTTCATCGTCTCATCTGAATGACAATCACCCGGACGACCACTCAAGGTGTACAAAGTGGATGGACGAGTGGGGGTGGGGATGTTAAAGATCCTGGTACATATATGATACTCGAACCCGCTCCCTAGCTAGTCGGGTGCATTGACACTAGGCCACGGCTCAACTAAATGACGGTCATGATGAAGGATGCTAACGATGATGACGATGATGAAGTCAACGACAACGACAGCAAGACAAGACAGACAGACGGGGTCAGAACATAAACTGTAGAACAGGTAACGAGAGACGGCAACAGGTGTACCAAGGGAACGACCTGATAGCTCACATGGGCACGACCTTCACCCGTCTGACCGCTGAGTATAGATGATATTATATTATATTATATTATATTATATCATACAGCTTGTTCCATAAGGCACCGTGGCAGAATTGGTAAGGCGTTAGACTTCTGATCCAGTGTTCACCAGTGGTCAGGGTTCGATCCCCCCAAACCACACCCCCTCCCACCTCCCTCCCACCCCGCCCCCTCCACCGTTACGGTATGGTGTTGTGTCTTTGGGGAAAGACACTTAATTCCGGTTGTCCTCACTTCACCCAGGTGTTAATGGGTACCTGACTTTGCTAGGGGAAGGTTACAACGGCGGAAGGAGGTGATGAACGAGCCCCGCCCTCATATGCCGAGCCCTAGACTCAGTAGGTATGAATGCGCATGTGTATCAACTACCCTGGCGGCTGTAAAAGGGCTGTGGGAGCTTTAACCTTTCAGCCTAATAGCTCGTTCTCTGCAGGGTGCTGCACTCTCCGGTCCTGGCCGTAAAATATTGAACCATCCGACAGCAAGCCGTCCATGATGAAGTGAGTGAGCGATGGTTTTGTGCTGACTGACAGTATGTGTATCGTGATGACGACGACGACGACGACGTTGACGAACGATGACAGCGGACAGACAGACACATACAGTTAGGTCAGGCGTCACATGGTGAGTGAATGATGACAGGCAAATTAGCAAAACATATTAGGTTAGGCTAGGGTTTGTTGTTGTTGTTGTTTTGGGTGTCGTTTTTTCCACCACCAAACGAAAATTCAAAATACAGCAGAAGAAGTGTCTGGGTTTGTTCCAATGTACCTTTTATTTACGTGTGTGCTAGCTGAATCGGTAGCGTCAGCAGCACTGACTTGAAATTGTGTACCTTGTGAAGGGAGAGAGTTACCACTCTTTACTATTTGTTAATCATTTCATCTCCTGGCCTCATTATTTGTTAAAATACAGCATCCCTTCATGAAAAGGTAGAAAAAAATCATCCTGCTGATTGTGGTTAATCACCTTGTTGAAGAGATTCCGCAGGCTAAACTGGCATAATGAGTCTGCGGAACAATGGTCACTTCTTCTCGTTCGTCAGATGGACACCCCACGATGAAAGCAGCTGTATGTTTCAGGTCCTCCACACAGCCGTAGAGGCTCCGAGTCACCGGAGTTGGGTCGAGCCATTTCCTCTTCCTGGGCAGCTCTTGGAGTGGTTTGGAGGACCGCAACAGGTGATCTGTTGTCTGGCTGTCAGTTCCAGGACTGAGGTCTCTGGTGTGCAGGTTTGGGTTGGTGGATGGTTTCCACACACTGTCTGTGTCTGTCTGTCTGTCTCTGTCTCTCCCTTTCTGTGTGTGTGTGTGTCTCTCTCTCTGTGTCTTTGTCTACCGTTCAAAATACGATGGCTGCTGCCGCAGTAGTTGTCATAGCAACTGCCGAGCAGCGATAGTAGCAGCAGTTGCAGTCGCAGTAGCTGAAGCGGCAGAAGTAGTAGTAGTAGCAGCAGCAGCAGCAGCAGCAACAGCAGCGGTAATACACTTAGCTATAGCAGTAGTACGTAGCAGCAGCAGTGACAGAAACGGTAATTGTTGTGGAGGCTGAAGCTGATAACGGCAGTCAGCATTGTCTTGATGGTGGTGCCACGACAGTGTGTGTGTGTGTGTGTGTGTGTGTGTGTGTGTGTGTGTGTGTGTGTAAAAGAGAGACAGACAAGACCGGCAGACAGATAAGGCCGAGATTCGAGAGATTCGACCAGCGGTGTAGAACAGCTGCACGTCAACGCATGTATATGGAAGCAGTTGAAAGCTGCGAAATCGTAGATCAGATTATATATATATATATATATATATATATATATATATATCTTATATCTATGCGTCTATATCCATATCTATCTATGTGGAGTAATGGCCTAGAGGTAACGCGTCCGCCTAGGAAGCGAGAGAATCTGAGCGCCCTGGCTCGTATCACGGCTCAGCCGCCGATATTTTCTCCCCCTCCACTTGACCTTGAGTGGTGGTCTGGGCGCTAGTCATTCGGATGAGACGATAAACCGAGGTCCCGTGTGCAGCATGCACTTAGCGCACGTAAAAGAACCCACGGCAACAACAGGGTTGTTCCTGGCAAAATTCTGTAGAAAAATCCACTTCGATAGGGAAAACAAATAAAACTGCACGCAGGGGAAAAAAAAAGGTGGCGCTGTAATATAGCGACGCGCCCTCCCTGGGGAGAGCAGCCCGAATTTCACACAGAGAAATTTGTTGTGATAAAAAGAAATACAACTACAAATACAAAATATCTATCTATACTGATACACACACACCCTTCTGGCTCCTTTTGCCATCTGCAGCGGACGACAACTCCCACCCCCTTCCACCACACCAATCAGTCCCCTGTCACCCCCTCCCCCTCCCAACCCCCAAGCTCCCACTCACCCCCCACACACACCCCTCTCTCCTGCTTCTCGCCGTCTGTCTCTCTCTGTCTCTATCTATCTCTCACAGCTCTCTGACACCTGATATATGGCTGGCGTCAGCTGAAACCAGAGACCTGTTCACCAGCTTGCTCCTAGGCATTATAATGTTTCCTGGCCGTCTGTGTGTGGATGGATCGTACACGGCAGGGTTCAGTTGCGGTTTGATACCCCCTTGCCCCCTCACTCCTCCGAACACCCACATTTCATGCTCTTCCCTTTATCCTCCCCCTTCCCTCTTTCCTTCCATTACTTAAAAATAATAAAAATAAAAATAACAAACAAAAACACACACACAAAAAAAAACAAAAAAACCCAATGTTGTAATGCTACTGTTGCTTTCACAACAACCGCTATTACTAGTGGAGTGATGGCCAAGATTCGGGAGATTTACAAACTCTTATTGGTATGGCTGTGAAGATTTTTACACGGCTTAATTCGGGAGATTTACAAACTCTTATTGGTATAGCTGTGAAGATTTTTACACGGCTTAATTCGGGAGATTTACAAACTCTTATTGGTATGGCTGTGAAGATTTTTACACGGCTTAATTCGGGAGATTTACAAACTCTTATTGGTATAGCTGTGAAGATTTTTACACGGCTTAATTCGGGAGATTTACAAACTCTTATTGGTATGGCTGTGAAGATTTTTTACACGGCTTAATTCGGGAGATTTACAAACTCTTATTGGTATAGCTGTGAAGATTTTTTACACGGCTTAATTCGGGAGATTTACAAACTCTTATTGGTATAGCTGTGAAGATTTTTTACACGGCTTAATTCGGGAGATTTACAAACTCTTATTGGTATAGCTGTGAAGATTTTTTACACGGCTTAATTCGGGAGATTTACAAACTCTTATTGGTATGGCTGTGAAGATTTTTTACACGGCTTAATTCGGGAGATTTACAAACTCTTATTGGTATAGCTGTGAAGATTTTTACACGGCTTAATTCGGGAGATTTACAAACTCTTATTGGTATGGCTGTGAAGATTTTTTACACGGCTTAATTCGGGAGATTTACAAACTCTTATTGGTATAGCTGTGAAGATTTTTTACACGGCTTAATTCGGGAGATTTACAAACTCTTATTGGTATAGCTGTGAAGATTTTTTACACGGCTTAATTCGGGAGATTTACAAACTCTTATTGGTATAGCTGTGAAGATTTTTTACACGGCTTAATTCGGGAGATTTACAAACTCTTATTGGTATAGCTGTGAAGATTTTTTACACGGCTTAATTCGGGAGATTTACAAACTCTTATTGGTATGGCTGTGAAGATTTTTTACACGGCTTAATTCGGGAGATTTACAAACTCTTATTGGTATGGCTGTGAAGATTTTTTACACGGCTTAATTCGGGAGATTTACAAACTCTTATTGGTATGGCTGTGAAGATTTTTTACACGGCTTAATTCGGGAGATTTACAAACTCTTATTGGTATAGCTGTGAAGATTTTTTACACGGCTTAATTCGGGAGATTTACAAACTCTTATTGGTATGGCTGTGAAGATTTTTTACACGGCTTAATTCGGGAGATTTACAAACTCTTATTGGTATAGCTGTGAAGATTTTTTACACGGCTTAATTCGGGAGATTTACAAACTCTTATTGGTATAGCTGTGAAGATTTTTTACACGGCTTAATTCGGGAGATTTACAAACTCTTATTGGTATAGCTGTGAAGATTTTTACACGGCTTAATTCGGGAGATTTACAAACTCTTATTGGTATGGCTGTGAAGATTTTTTACACGGCTTAATTCGGGAGATTTACAAACTCTTATTGGTATGGCTGTGAAGATTTTTTACACGGCTTAATTCGGGAGATTTACAAACTCTTATTGGTATGGCTGTGAAGATTTTTTACACGGCTTAATTCGGGAGATTTACAAACTCTTATTGGTATAGCTGTGAAGATTTTTACACGGCTTAATTCGGGAGATTTACAAACTCTTATTGGTATGGCTGTGAAGATTTTTACACGGCTTAATTCGGGAGATTTACAAACTCTTATTGGTATGGCTGTGAAGATTTTTTACACGGCTTAATTCGGGAGATTTACAAACTCTTATTGGTATGGCTGTGAAGATTTTTACACGGCTTAATTCGGGAGATTTACAAACTCTTATTGGTATGGCTGTGAAGATTTTTACACGGCTTAATTCGGGAGATTTACAAACTCTTATTGGTATGGCTGTGAAGATTTTTTCCCCCTACGATTTCTAAGCGAAATTCGGTATTGACGGACAAAGTATTTCCAGAGAAAATTGTAATGTTAAAGTTAACCATGGACACACAGACATACACACAGACACTCACTCACACACACACACACACACACAGACAACCGAACACCGGGTTATAACATAGACTCACTTTGTTTTCACAAGTGAGTGAAACATTCCTCCCGCGGCATTGCCACCTGAATTTGGGTCCGTGTGGCTTAGTGGTAAAGCGCCTAACAAGGAAGGAAGCGTCCATGGGTTTGAGTCCTATATATGGACCAGGATTCTTTTCTCCCCCTTTCTACTAAACCTTGACTGGTGGTCTGGGTGCTAGTCATTCAGATGAGGTGATAAACTAAGGACCCGGTATCCTGCATGTAGCAAAATTAAAGGCAACAAAAGGGGCTATCCATGATAACATTAGTGTAGAAAATCCCACTTTGATAGTACAAAATAGTACACTGGCAGACAGAAGAAAAAAAGGTGGCACTGCACTGTAGCGCCATGCTCTTCCTAAGGACAGCAGTCTGAATTTCACACAGGGAAACACCTTACAACAAAAAGTAATAAAATACAATACAGAGAAATACAATGTGGCTGGGAGAGTCAGTTTGGATCCGTTTTAACCCTTTGTTGCTTGATTAAGTCCATTTGACCACACAGGTCGATACACTTATTACTAGATAATACTTGGTTCGAATTCCTCAGGGGCCAGGAAAGCCATGCTGAGCTCCTGCCGTGATACCCAAGCTAGGCAGGTCAAAGGGTATAGGTCAAAGAGTGATCAAACACCCCTCAGGAATAAGAGGTTGGGCGCAGGGCCGATGCCTCAGTGCTGTAAAACACTTCCAACTGTCAGAGGAACCAAACCAGTACAGTACAGCGCAGTACACTACGATGCAACGCAATACAATTATGAAGGTATCTACGCTTGCGTGCACACACACACACATCTCACTCAACACTTGACCAACTCTCCAAAAAACAACAAACATTTTCATCATTTTTCATTTTTATTGGGGACTGTGCAAGCAGATATACATATCATAGAAAAGGTGATTAAATGAGACAGTAATAAGCCGCAAAAAAAACAACAACAAAAAAAAAAAAAAACCATGCAAACAAAGCAACTAAAACAAGATTCATGACTGGATATCACTAAAACGATCACAATGTAATATAATCTGACGGTGTTTTTCAGACTCCAACTCCCGTCATAAACTTAAAGCTTATAAAGGGGACATTATGACACAAAACCAAAAAAGCAGCGATATAGCACACGCACAGGCACAAAAAAAAGAAATCCATGGCATTCGAGTGGTTTACAGCTGCTTGTATATCAAGAACTGTGTAGATTTCAGTACCCTCAGATACCAAACTAATGAAATACCAAACAAAACAAATTAAACAAGGTTCTCATAACCAACTGGTTGAAATAAAAATGGGCGATGTGACTTAGCAATTGTATAAGTGAAAATGCAAAACAGTTAGTTGTACACTCTGTATAATTATAAAGTCCACCTAAACTTTGCTTTGATGCTTGACAATGTTGCTTACAGTCCAGGTGACTGCACAGGGCCATGTCAGGACTGCCCAACTAAAAAGAAAAAGAAAAAAAAAATCATCAACCGTCATCACAAAACTGTCATCTCTGAGGAAAACAAAACAAAAACAAACCCCCACAAAAAAACACGAGTTATAGATGAAATATTAATCATCTTAACCATTATCACTCTCCGTGCACCCCTTTCTAACTATGGTTGTTCCTGTTCTCACACCATGCCACATTTTCATACACTAGAGAGAAAAAGAGAGAAGGGGGTGGAGGGGTAAGAAGCAGATTATAAGCCTCCATGGCACAGTAAAACATCAGAGAGCACACACACACACACACACACACACACACACACACACACTCACTCAAGAGTACACATCTAATATCACTTCAAGTGAAAACAACAACATCAAAGAATGAACACACACCCCCCACACTTCAGACTATACTTTTTCTCTCCTCAACGACACCAGGTCTCACACTAAAAACAGAACAAACAACAACAATGATAAAACAAAAACACTGACAAGAGGTGGAGGGCGATGGTGGATGAGGAACAAGAGGAGGAGATGGAGAAAGAAGGAGAAAGTGAGGACTAAGAACAAGAATGGCCATGCTGCAATGAACTTGCCTTGCCTTGTCTGGTCTGGTCTTGCCCTGTCTAGTCTGAAAGATCACTCCAGCCAATGCCGCAAAAACATTAGCGCCATCAGCAAGGCTGGTAAAGAGGGATGGTGGGAGTGGGGGTCGGGTGGAGGGTAGTAGGGGTAGAAGGTGTCCAGGGTCTGTAACCCAGTTTGGTGCTGATTCTCAATAATGATATATATTTCAACAAATACATCAATGTGAAATAAATCGGGGTGGGGGGGGGGGGGGGGGCGGAGGAGGGGGATCGTTTTAGTGATATAGAGATATATAGATAGATATGAAGTAAAGAAACAAAACTAAATAGTCAAACAAATGAACAAACATATATGAAAGACTCCCCCACCACCCAAATTTTTTTTTTAACCAAACAAGTATAACAAGAGCATGGAAGTCAAGGAACCTGAGACAAAACAGTGGGGGGGAGGGGGGGGGGCTGTCAAAACCTAAACGGGCTCTTTAAGCAAACTATGACTAAGGACTATGATCCAGTCTGGTGCCAATTCTGAATAAAAATAGATATTTCAGAAACGTCAACGTGAAATAAGTCTGTGAAAAACTTAGGACTATAATCCAGTCTGGTGCCTAGTCTGAATAATGATGAATATTTCAAACACATCTGTATAAAATAAATCTGTGAAAAAAAACAAAAACAACAACTTGTCAATAGCTAAATAAGCTGTATGAGCACACTATATCTAAGGACTATAATCCAATCTGATGGCGATTCTGAATAATGATAATGAAAGTAATATTTCAAATACATCAACGTTAAATGAATCAGGGGGACTGTTAAAAGCTAAATAAGCTGTACAAGCAAGCTATATCCAAGGACTATGCCGCAGCCTGGCACCAATTCTGAATGTGATCAATATTTTACATATACACTGTATCAACATCACATGAATTTGGGGGAAAAGAGTCAAAAGCTATGTTCATAAGCTGTACGAGCGAGGCTAATTTCAAAGCGAATATGTTCATCAAATACCCACAGCCACTGCATCTGTGTGTGACTATCTATTCATTTAAAAATATAACGCATGCAGACCAGATTTTACAACATAATTGCATTATTTCTTGACAATTATAGTAAGATTTCACAAAAACCAGACAAATCTTACAGTTCATGAAAAAAAAGAAACTAAATTTTAAGACAGAAACAAAAAAACAACTAAATAAAAAAGAATTATTTATATAGATTATATATATATATATATATATATAGTATACCAATAATGAAATGAATATGAAAACAAATGATAAAAAATATATTAAAATCAAACAAAATGAAAACAAATATATAGAGAGATAAAATAATAAATAGATAGATATGAAGTAAAGATACAAAACTTAACTAAATAGTCAAATAAATGAACAAACATATATGAAAGACCCCCCCACCACCCAAAATGTTTTTTTTTTTAACCAAACAAGTATAACAACAGCATGGAAATCAAGGAACCTGAGAGAAAACCAACTCCTGGCCCCAACAGGCTGGTGAATAACCAACATGCATACATGCATGGAAACTGGAATTACCTTCCCAAAACAGGGACATGGAACAGTAAACAATCAGACCTGGTTTAAAAAAAATGTACACTAACATCCAACATGGCAAAAAACAACAACAACAACAACAAAAACCAAGAAACAAGGTACCACAGACACTTGCAAACATGATCCAGTTTCAACAGACACAGGCACACTACAACACAACACATTCTCGTCATCCAGAACCATGTGAGAAAAACAGTTTCTTTTTCAATACAGTACAAGACAATCAATATCAGATGGTTTGGACCTTTGGATATTGTTTTTTTGAGCAAAAGCCTTGACTAAATGAGTTGTCCAATGTTAAGGCGTTGTCCCTCCAAGGGACACCAGCAATACAAAGTTGTCATGTCTTAAGACGTTGTCCCTCCAATGGACAAAAAAAAAAAAAAAAAAAAAAAAAAAGTCCTGTCCACAAAACACAGTTTTAGTATAAATGGCAAGTCTGGCTCCTCTGATATGAACTCAGCAATGGGATGTTACTGATTTGATTTCCACCTAAATTCTTCACGGTGCATTTGCAGGACTTTGGATATTGATAAGAGCAGCATGGTGAAAGTAAAAAAGAAAAAGAAAAAAAAAAAATTAGAACTTTATTGGACATGTTGTTGACATTCTCATCTATGGAATGGTCAACTGTCATAGTCATAAATAATACACAACTATTAAAAAAAAAAAAAAAAAAAAATCTGAGTCAACATTGGAAGACATGAAGAAACTTTCTTTTTTCTTTTCTTTCTTTTCTTTTTTTTTTTTTTTTGGTATGGGGTGAAGAACAGGAGGGAGTGGGGTGAAGGTCAGAGAAGTGTGGAGGGGGTGAGGGTTGAGGGAAGTGTTGACAGAATAAGAAACAGAAAAATAAGTGTCACTTACGTTGCCATGAACAAAGCATGATATACTGGACTGTATGTTGTCATTTTTAAAGATGCAAAACAAACAAACAAAAAAAAAGCAATCAACAAAATGACAGTTGATTTTCAAATGACCATCACCTATACAGCTCTGCGTATTTTTTTGTTTATTCACCAAGCATAAAAAAAATCATGTTTAACTCACTCAGTACGGCCAGTCCTCTCTTCTCCTCTACACAGACCCCTCGGATGTCCAGTGGGTGTCTCAATGACCCAACCTTTAGCTTCCGTCGTCAGAATTGTGGTATTCTTTGTCAACATTCACCTCTTCAGTATAAGAGCCTTCCGCTTGCAATATTTTGATGATTGTAACTGGGGTGAAACGCTGTTAACGTCGTCTCTTTCGCCGTTCGTATGGAGAGAGTTAATCAGTTGAGCAAAATAATTACCCCATAAAAGCACTATATACCTGGTTTATTGGTGTTGCGTCAGTGCCAGCTGTAATTAAGGTTGACGCTTACACAGTGAGACACTATTTCACAAACCAGTCTGGCTTGTTATCCCTCTTTGTACTTTTCTTTCCTTCTTTTTTTTTTTTTTTGGGGGGGGGGGGGGGGGGGGGGATATTGGTTCATGTTTTACTTTGTTGGTGTATACATACATGTAGATTCAGTTGATTTTTTTTTTCCAGTTGTTCAGTGGTTTTTATCTTATTTTATTTAATTTTTTCTTTTACTGTCTGGATATGAACATCCTATGAAGAGGCAGTGCTGCCACCTGTAGCAGGATATTTGACAGCTAAAGCTACTGCTTTGATCCTATTCAGTGAAGTATCAGCTGTGTCACAAGCATGTGTGGCATAGAATATATATAGATATACATATAAATAAATGTGTGTGTGTGATCATATATATATATATATGTGTGTGTGTGTGTGTGTGTGTGAGTGCATGCACAAAAGTGGGCACTTCAATGTGATGGTGTGCCAAAGTCAGTCTGTGTATCTATCTACCTTCTTTTCAGAGACAAGTCCCACCTTGATGTGGCATCACATATTCATAACAATATAACAGAATTAACAAACATGCATAACACACAAATTCTACCCGAACACGCACACCAAAAAACACATATCATCAACTAAACATGATATGGAAAATGTTTATAAAGTATCTCAACAGGGCAAAATTCTACCTGAGCCATGGATCAGTTGTTCCCGAATGTTAACATCAAAACTTCCTTTCATTTTCTTCATATAATCAACTCTCTCAACAACAACTCCAAAATGCTTTCAAATTCATTTACAAACAAAATTCTAATTATGTTTAGATTTCACGATGGTCATACATCTTTTTCTTGGCTTCCTGAAAACAAAAAGAATATATATATATTTTTTTTTTTAAACCGTTCATACTGTCTTCTGTATCTAACTGTAAAAATGATTCAATTTTTACTGTTCAGAAAGACATCTCCCCTAACACATGATTTAGAGACAGTTAAGTATAGGAATGCCTACTGGTTGCCCATCATATGTCAAATTGGTCAGGGGAGGGGAGGGGGTCGGGGGGATTGCTGGTTGTTATATGTCACATTTCAGGTATCCATGAAATCTCTTGGGGTGAAATTGGAACAAAACTTGGTGAAGGCCACAACATGTTAGCAGAGAGGGCCTGTTACACATCATTTCTTGAACTCACAGTACACACTGCATCTGTTGTCAGCGTTTCTGTTCCTTGGTGGTGGTGTGCCAGTGTGCATCATCACTGTCCTGATAACTTCCCAGCTGGATTACTGCAACCCTCTTATTGTCAGTCTTCCCATTTACTGACATACTTACTACTTACCTACTGTGACCTCTGGCATATAACAGCAATGAAGATCTACCACCCTTCTCACTTTCTTTCTATATTAAAAAAAAAAAAAAAAGCTGCACTGGCTCCCTGTAAAATTCTGATGTGAATACAAAGTCAAAGTTACTGCCTATCATTAAGTTGATTCTGCTTAGTCAACAACCCTGGAATGTTTTGAAATGGTGGCTAATGTTCTTGCTGACTGTCCTGGATACAAGTGTATGCTGAGAACATTGCTTCTGAACAGTCGGCTAGCTCTGGGTTTTGGTGCTGATGGTACTGGTCTTCAAGATGTTTATAAGCCATAAACATACACTTTCTTTTTCAGTTCTTCTTCTTCTCATTTGTCAGATGGACTTTTTCATTTCTATTCATGATGAAAAAACAAACAGCACCACCTCCACGCACTAAAACAACAAAAAATTATACAAGTACCAGTGCCAAGTACAATATGAAAAAATATATAAACAAAAAAGCCAGATCAACAACACTGAACTAATCAGCAAAACTTACTGTAAGTACACAGTCTCTGAATAACAATGGATAACAAGTGTCTCTGAATAACAAGGTATAACAAGCCACACACAATAGCTGTACCATAATAAACAGAAGATGCATTTACAAGCGTAACTTGCAATATCGCATGTTCATACCTCACTCCATAATCATAAATCTCAACACAACTTCCAGTGCTTTTCTTTTTCCAGGATGTTTAAGAGGTCAGCCAGACTCACACTCACTTACTTTCTTACTAATTCAGTTACTGCCCATTATGCCCGCTGGCATTAAGGCAGCTAAAAAGAACCACCACTCTTGTCTGTTTTGGGCTAATCTGAATGGTTCCCCAGGTGTGTGTTTTCATTTATTTATTTATAGTCTGTTCATCTAAGATGATGATATTAGACTGATCCCAGGTGTACTTCAGGGTCTCGAGTTCTTCTTCGACGGTCGTGCACCTTTGGCCTTTCTTTCTTGCGTCTACCTTCTGGAGGTGCCCAGTGAAGGACTGCCCAGTGGATGTTACCTTGCTCTCTTCACATGATGTGTCCAGTGTATTTCTACCACCACCTTTTTTTTTTTTTTTTTTTTTTTTTGCTGCCCCATCATCTGCACCATTTCAGTGGCATTACTCCCACGCCGCTCATTTTTTAGATTTCCCCCATACACAGCCACACCCAGGTTCATCCGTCACAGTTCCACCATCGGCAGTCCGCAGGGAACTATCGATATTAGGTCGCCAAGAGGCCACACACCAGAGGAGACCCTGAACTACTGCTGAGTCACTTCGAGTGGTGCCTGTTCTGATTCAACGTACTTAGGACACCACCTACTAAGCCCCCAACTAATGACAATAATCCAACACCTTCTTATGATGATGGTGTTCATGTTCTCTTGATTGAACTGGGAGAGTAACAGTTGACTGGAGATGGTATTGGGAAAGAGAACTCGCAGGATTCTTCAGAGGGTTTGGTTTTTTTTTGTGTGTGTGTGGAAGGTTGACAGCTTCGTTATTCAGACTCCCAGCCAGAGGTGTTACACCTGACTGAGAATTATCATCATATATAGAGATCACTTACCAGGATAGTACCACTATGTAAGGTGGAATGGATCATAATAAAAAATATGTTTCCACTTCAAACTTGTCAACAATTGTCAATAAGTGTTTCATAGAAAAAAAATGTGCAGTTTATCTGAATATCAAAAGAAAAATTCTGATCTGGCAAGCAAACAACAAGATAATACTGATAATGGAGAAAAAATTGCCCAGTCTTTTCAATTCACAATAAATCAACTGGGCAAAAAAACATCAAACAGTTATATAAAAAGTTCCATTACCACCAAGACAAATCCATGAAATGCTGATACTTTTTTTAGGCACCAATTAAAACTTGATTGATCACACACACACACACACACACACACACACACATTATTTGCCATTTTCTTCATATGTTCTGTTGTTTTTTTACCTGTTTCTGTTCTGCTATCTGAAGATGGTCTGAATTATTGTCATATATTAATGGAAATTACTTGTTCTTTTACAAGACTCAGATCCCAAGTTTTAGTTTATCAATTGACATACTAAAGGTGAAAAAGTGACAGGGATAAGGATGTAAAAAGAATATGTTCAACACTGTAAATATTCACACTGACCGTATCTGTATCAGTAGCTTAATGAGGTGTCAATGCATATTGACAACTACAGCACACACACAGGCATTCTAAACATCACCTTGCACAACATAAAACCCAATCTTTCATAATCAAAGGCCTCTCATTCGATTCTTTCTCAAGGCCACTCACTCCCCTGCAAAACAAATAGATTACATGAAGATGGTAGTTGCTCTGCTTCATCTCCTAACTGCCGCCAAATACAACAAACTCAAGCTCCTGAAGTGACATTTCCAGTGACTGTCAGATCAAGGGAAATAATACAGCCAAAGGCGCTTGCTTGTGTATGAGGAATTGTCTCCCATCAACCATTCCATTAGCTCTTCTTTTTTCTTTTTTTCTATCACTCATTTGCAAGTTTTATCAATGATACAATCATTTCACTTTCCATCATCTGGAGGATTAAATCACTGCTTACTGAATTAATTCGATGGGTCTGCAACTTTGTTGTCAATGACTTTCTCTTGATTCTGGACACACCGTTCACTTGGAATAACTTCATGCTCAGTAGTTTTGCATGGAATTCTATCATATCATCATTCTACATATCCATTCCTTTTCATTTAAAAGCAGGGAAGAGGGGGATGGGAAAAAGAGGGAGGTGTGTGTGGAGGGGGATGGGGGTGGCACAGTTACAAGAAGAATAATGTGGAAAGACAATCAAGGTTTTTATATTTTTCATGTTCTCTGTGTGTGTGTGTGTGTGTGTAAATATATGTGCCCATGCACGTTCATGTGCTGCATTATCATTTGTCTTCCACCATTGTAATGTTTTGCTAATGCCAATACAGTAAATCATGGTATCTCACCAGTAAATTATCAGTATTGTATTTGTTAACAACAAAGGAAGGAGCAAACCATTCACTTCCTGTTTACGATATGTTTGAATTACATTTCAAACCTTAAACTGAGACAGACAATAGTGCAACCCATTCCCCTGACCTGACACAGGATATACCAGCAGCACAAAGCTCATTGGCTGTTTTTTTTGGTTCAAAGGCTACTGTGGTCACCCTGTACCACAGCACAGCATCTGAACCAGAGTCTACACTTCACTAAGTCATTCCCTCAAGCTAATTATAGAGATTAGTTCCCTCCATGCCATAGACTGGAAAGTGTATAAATTTTGTTTTGTTTCCAGGCCAACCTTGAAGGGACGATTCCGCTAGCCTGCCACTGGCTGCAGGCATGTCTGCTGGGAAGGGAAAACGTGCCTGCCAATACTAGCAGATAATGCAGATAAAGGTTTTTAAAGTCTAAGTCATGCTAGTATATCTTTTATACAATCAAAGCTGTTTCCTTACACAAAAATCAGTCAGATCATGGGAGATCTTTCCAAAAGAAAAAATGTTTGATTTTTGCCTGGAAAATGTTCATTTCGAAAGACAAAGACCAAAAAAAATTTTTTTTAAAAATAAAATAAAAGAAAACAAGCCCAGCACGCCTTCAGGACCAAAAAACCTTAACAGTCTTAGCATTTTCTGTACTCATCCATTAAAAATAGTGCGTACAAATACCAACAGCAACAGAAGCCCGCTTAACCAATAAGCACGCTATGAACGATATGGATGCCTGTTACGATGACAGAAGACGAGAGTCATCGTTTGTAATTCTGATGTTCCGGATGAGCACTTGCATATAGGTCCAACATAAAAACTATTGAAAGGCCACCACTAGAAAGAAACCACATAAACTTCTCCAAACACATAGTGTTCACATGATCAGAACTTACACACATAAAAAAAACCCCTACTCTATGCTCAAAAAGTGATGATAAAAAAAAAAAAAAGACAATTAAAGAAATAAAATATGCCCTGACGAGTAATGTTTGAAGTTGATGGGGATTTTTTTCCTTCATATTTTCCATCTTCACTACAGCACCTCTGCCTAAATGAACTGAGGTAGGGCAGGGGAGGGAGGGAAGTGCTTGCTTGTACACTTCACTAAACTATGGTTTCATTAACCCCTTGACTGTTGCTGACGAGTATGCTGCTCGATGAAGGACCACCGCCTCATGAAAACACCTTGCTCACAGATCAGGATGCAGGGCATCGCTGTTTTATCCAGACTTCTACCCTCTTGATAATACATTGCTTTTATTCAGGGGAAAAAAAATCAGTTACACCAGTACAGAAAAAAGGAGTAATTGCCCTTGAAATTCATGGATTGTTATCTCATTTGAAATTTTTCCTCTTTGAATAATACATCGCTTATTTTCAGAAAAAAAATCTGTTACATCAGTACACAACAAAATGGAGTAGTTGCCTTTCAAATTCAGTCTACACCAACCTCATTTTTATTGGATTCCTTCCTCTTTTAACTTTTATTCAGGTAAAAATATATACTCCAGTGCACAAAAAGGAGTTAACTGCCCTTCATATTCAGTCTACACATCTCATTTTTGGGAGATTTCTTCCTCGTTGAACTTTTAATCAGAAAAAAACAAAAAAAAAACAAACCCAACCCTCCACTGCACAAAAAAGGAGTTAACTGGCCTTCAAGTTTGGTCTAAACTGATATCATTTTTATTGGGACTTCTTCCTCTTTGATGATACATCACTTTTATTCAGGAAAAAAACAACAACAAAAATTACTCCAGTGCACAAAAAGAAATTAACTGCCATTCAAATTTGGTTCACATTGACTTATTTTTTACTGGGCTTCTTTATAATACACTGCTTTTATTCAGGAAAAAAAAACACAAAAAAAACACAATTACTCCAGTGAACAAAAAATGAGTTAATCAACTGCCCTTCAAATCTGGTCCAGCTGATTTAATTTTTATTGGACTTCTTCTTCTTCGATAATCACTTTTAAGAAAAGAAAAAAAAATCAATTACTCTAGTGCACAAAAAAGGGGAGTTAACTACCGTTCCAAATTCATGCCATGCTGATCTCGTTTCACCAAGGCTCAGCTGCAGCCGTCAAGGAGATACTGGAGATACAAACACCCACCAAAAGTGAGAGGAAGGTTGGGAGGGGTGCAGGTGAGGGTGTAGTTACTTATACTTGGCCAGGAACTCCTTGTGGAAGGCCTCAAACTGACCCAGCACGGCCTTCAGCTCCTCCACGGGGGGAAGGATGGTGGTGCGGAAGTGATAGGTGCCTGGCTTCTCCTTGAAGCCGCTGCCGGGCACGGTGCAGATGCCCGTGGCCTCCAGCAGTGCGAAGCAGTAGAAGGCATCGGGGCTCTGGTTGGCCGCCTTGGCCGCGGCCACGGCCTTGGGGGGCAGTTGAATGTTGGGGAAGGCGTACATTGCCCCCTGCACCTCGTTGCAGGTGATGCCCTTGATGGAGTTGAAGACCTTGGTCACCAGCTGGGCCTGTCACAAGTTGCACAAATGTTTTTTGTTGTTTTTTTCTCTCTAACTGATGAAAAACTTTTTTTTTTTAACAGTGAATGTATTTATAACACTGTTTCATAGAGTTCGGGAAAATGTTATTTATTTAATTTTAAAAAAAGAAAAGAAAGAAAGAAAAAAGAATCAACATTTAGTTCTGTGTCCAGTTCATTTCTGCATCAAATGTTGAATTCTGTCAAATATAGGATACTAACAAGCAAGCAAAATATAAAAATAAAGATAAAGAACATTTCAGAACTTTCAAAGACACTGTTGTTGTTGTTGTTACTACTACTGCAAATAATATTAATAATTATAATAATAATGCTGTCCTCTTCTTCACAAAAACTACCCAGTGTTATAGCTAAATCAGCACTCAAGATACAAAATGTTACTGTTAGCCTCACCACACTTGCCCCTTCCTCCCCCCAACCCACACCTCCTCCCTAATTATAACAATAAAAGGTCCTGAAAAACCTGACAGTCGGGTCAGAGGTTCTCCTCTGCTACTAGTAACCATGTAACCCAGTACTACCTGCCCCATGTGGGGGAGTCAACCCCACAAGAAAATCCCATCTGCAGAGGGATGGGTTCCAGGAGATATGACTTGCCCCAGACATGCCATATCATGAAAGGAAAGATTAGAGAGATCATACTGGATCGGTTACTGTCTGGGCTAACAATGACCACGCCATCCATCTGCCATCCATCGATCTTCAACAGGGCAGGTGTGAAAAATGTGCTACTGGGATAAAATGACAGAACAGGAAGGAACAAACAGGAAGGAACAAAGCTTCGTAACAAGCTCCAGCAGCCTTGCCAAAACAATCCTCCAAAGAACTGTTGAGGGAGGGAGACAGAGGGGAAGACAGAAAATAACAAGGGACTGACAACATTGCATCTTCTTCCTCATTCACCTCCCGTTAGATGAGCGGCCCGCTGTCCTCGATGAAGACATTGCACAGTGGACAGGAAAACCATTTGCAGGGACCCGGACTTTGATACACAACCAACAGAGCTGGAGGAATCCGGTGAACAGTTCTTCTGTGTGGCGCCCAAATGACTCTTCACGGAGTTGAGGGAGAAGAAGATGAAGAAGAAGAAGGCTTTGACACACAATCGACAAACCTGGAGGAATCTGGTGAACAGTTCTGTGCCGCACCCCTATGACTCTTCACAGAGTCGAGGGAGGAGCAGATGAAGGCTCTGAGTATGACACACAACCAACAGACCTGAAGGAATCTGGTGAACAATTCTTCTGTGTGGTGCCCCAAGTAAGGGAGAAGAAGAAGCAGACTTTGACACACAAAGTTCTGACAGACCTGGAGGAATCTGGTGAACAGTTCCTCTGTGTGGTACCCCAGTGACTCTTCACAGAGTTGAGGAGAAGAAGAAATAGAAGGCTTTGACATACGACCAACAGACCTGGGAGAATCTGGTGAACTGTTCTGTGTGTCGCCCCAATAATTCTTCACAGATTTGAGGGAGAAAAAGAAGAGGGCTTTGACATAGAACCTGGAGGAATCTGGAAAATAGTTCTTCTGTGCGGCACCCCAATAATTCTTCACAGATTTGAGGGAGAAAAAGAAGAGGGCTTTGACATATACCCTGAAGGAATCTGGAAAACAGTTCTTCTGTGTGGGGCTCTAATGACACTTCACAGATTTGAGGGAGGAGGAGAAGAAGAGGGCTTTGACGCACAACTGACAGACCTCGAGGACTCTGATGAACAGTTCTTCTGTGTGGTGCCTCAGCTGAAGGAGAAGTACAGCAGACTTAGACACACAAAGTTCTGACAGACCTGGAGGAACCTGGTCAACAGTTCTTCTGTCCAGTACCCCAATGACTCTTCACAGAGTTGAAGGAGAAGAAGAAGAAGAAGAAGAAGAAGAAAAACCTGAGCAGATGGAGGGAGGCTTACCTTCTCCTTGAGCTGGTCCAGCACAGCAGTCTTCTCCTTGCAGAACTGCTCGTAGGAGGGCTCCCCTTTCTTAGGGGGGTTGACAATGACGTCCATCACCACCTGACCTGTCACCGGGGGGCACAGTTTGGCTGAGATGCTCTTCAGGTACATGGCCTTCACCTGAGGGATAGCGTAAAAGTAACAATAAGAAGTAGGAGAAGAAGAATCATCATCATCATAATGTGCATTGATATATACTATAACACTTATCCCTGCCGCTCAAAGCGCATTTAGTGTTGCAATACATCTGGTATAAGACGTGCATTGGAATAAAAATATATATATATATAAAATTAATGAAAACTCACTAGAATTATAGTAGAAATATATCAATGTAAATCATATGCATGTATACAAGATCATACCTATTCCAATGTAGTGTGTAGCTGTACCAGTTTACAACTGACATTCTGCTTTCTTTTTTGCTTTGTTGTTAAACAAAAATGTGGCGAGTGTCTGTGACTGTCAGTAAGTTACTCCATTATCATACAACCAACATCAGTTTGCTACCATGAATCGGTCACAGTTATGGCACGCTGGGTATAATATCAGCCATGAAATGGCCCCTTTGTGGTACCCCTGGGCAACAGCTTTCCATAAGCAACTTGTTTTAGTTTGGGAATATATAAATATTGTCACATAATGTTCTTATAACCCACTTAATGACTTGCTGCTTAGGCTTCATGCTGTGCAGGCCAGGAAGACAGTGAACAGGTGTGGGGAATGGGGAAGGCAGAGGGATACATTTAAAATAAAATAATAAAATCATTATTAAGGAAACACGAAAAGAGAGAGAAGAACAGAGCTTGGGACAGAGAGAAGAGAGAGGGGGGTGGGGGGGGGGGGGAGGCAGACAGGGAAAAGCGCACACGCACACACAGATACCACACACCCCGAAACCCCCTCCCCACCCCCACCCCCCACACACACACGCATGCACATGTGCATGCACACACACACACGCATAAATGTTTATACTCACAGGGTATTAACAGTACTTTATACTTATAGAAAAAATTATACAAACAGTATGGTATTTAAACTTAAACTTTAGCACAACATAGCATATATATATATATATATATATATATATATATATATATGGCATAGTACAGCAAAGTGTGGCAGCCACTTGTTCATTGACCAGTTAACTAAAAGCCTTACACACACACACACACACACACACACACACACACACACACATATATATATATATATATATATATATATATATATATATATATATATATATACCATACAGGACAGCACAACAAATAACAGCATTATACAGTAGCTACTTATTGATTCACTCTCTGAGTGACTAAAAAGCCTGACACATATACTGTACAGAACATGTGTACAGCACAGCATGCGAACAGTATGTAGTAATGTACAGCACAGCATTGCAGGGTTGCCCAGGGACTAGTTATATTTACTATGTACACACAGCTAGCCTCTTTCAGCTCTGCCATTCATCAGCCATTTCTTTGGAGGCATTTTTATTTCACCAGCACCACAACTCAACTATTCTCTCAGACTTTCCAACTCTTGCCTGCAGTTTGAAAGACTGTACTGAACATGTGGCTGAGTGGATGGCTATATATATTATAATTATAAAGTTTGAAAAAAAAACCACTGTACATACTGAAGATGTGGCTGAGTCAGTGAGTGGATGAGCATTTATTCATAAACAAGTTGAAAATGAATGAGGATAAAAAAAAATTTTTTAAATTAATGAGCTTAGTGCTGTTGGCACAAAATCAAAGATTAACCGAGTAACTTCTAGTTCTACCCCTATGTCCATCTGTAGCTGTGACATACCATTCTCTCAGTCTCAGTACAGTAACAAAGTCACAGTTCACAGCAAATACAGTACAGTACACTACAGTACTGGCTACTTTTTCATTCACTGTCTCATTAACTGCAAGCTTGACAGCTGGTAAGCATGTGGCTGAGAAAACTGAATGCGAACAACAGTGATAGATAAATAATCCTGGAGTTACTGGAACATACACTCTACAGGAGATTCCTGATTACCCGGCTTCCTTTCATTGTTTTCTCCTGTTTTGACAGTCTGCACGTTTTGTTTTCTTCTAGTTTGACACAGCAAACGTTTTTTTTTACCTTCTTTTTACTGTGGTGACATTTAGCATACTGATTCTCTTCCCCACAGACTCCCCTTCTTTTAGTTGATTATTTCAATCCAAACCGGTTTTCCTTTTGATCAAAGACCCATCTTAGCATTTGTTATATTTCATTAAATCATTCAGATCAGTATTATTTTCTGTTTCTAAATCAATACTATACATACATATATATATATATATATATATATATATATATATATATATATATATATCATCATAATGGTTTAAAAGAAAGGAAAAAAGATATCAATATCAAACTGTGTTCTTGAATTCCCACACAGGCTTAGGACAGAATAAAAGTCTCTTAGTCTCTCTCCTCATAGAATCTTTTGTAAGGCCAACGCCAGCAAGATTTATAACATGATCAGAGTGTGTGTGTGTGTGTGTGTGTGTGTGTGTGTGTGTGTGTGTGCTGGAGTGTGTCTCTGAAAATGTGTATATAGTAACAGTATGTGTACATACATGTATGCATGTGTGTGTGTGTGTGTACTTTTATGTATGTGTGCACATGTCAGACAGACACAATGATTTGTATGAGACAGATGTGTACATGTGTGAGTGTGTGTGTGTGTGGTTTGGTGTGGTGTGGTATGTTGTGTTGTGTTGTGTCGTGTTGTGTTGTGTGTGTGTGAGAGAGTGAATGTGCATTTGCCTCTGTGTGTGTGTGTGTGTGTGTGTGTGTGTGTGTGTGTGTGTGTTTGTGTGTGTGTGAGAGAGAGAGAGACATGGAGAAAACTAAGACCAAGAGTGAGAGAGAAATAACAAAAAAAAAATCATACAAGCAAATATATTCAGAATAAATACATAAAGTAGATTTATAAAGATTAATGATAATATTGATAGATAAATTGCACAAACCAAATTCATAAGATTTTGAAGAAGTGGATGAAACAAAATATAACTACTTTCATGTCATCTTGAAAACATTTAGAAACACATGTGTGTGCAGAATATGTTTATGTTGTTGCTTTTTTTCTTTCTTCTTTAAACATTTTACAGAAAACAATTCAGTGATAACAACAACCACTTAATTTTCCTAAGTTTTAACATTAGATTAGTACTAGACAATTTCAAAAATGTAATGAATGGAATGATTTAATTCAAAGAAATTATACCCATCTATAGCAATATGACAATGAACTGTACTTGTAGTATATATATGCCATTATTGTATTACACAAAAAGCATGAACTTATAAAAGATATCACTTTGAAAAAACAGAAACAACTGTGTAAGCATGATCAATAACGATAACATGTGTAAACTCTGAATGAAAAGCCATGTTGCAAAATAGTTTTAACATCCCTATCACCTTACCTGATCTGATCATGATTCAAGCAAAAGAATGTGTGTGTGTGTGTGTGTGTGTGTGCGCGCGCACATGACTGAAGCCTAACTGAATGACACAGGAAACGAACAATGAGTGCCTAAAGGTAGCTCTGTCAGTCAGATCTACCAAGATTGGCAGCCTGTCAAATGCAAACAACTCTGTGTTTGTAAAACGCTTACACCTTGGTCTCTGAATGATGTCATGAACCATATAACTTGTAAGTATTTGTAAAATAACTAATAATAATCTGACTTACATCTGGGTCCAGGTTGATGACCTCGGCGTACCCTCCCCGACAGCCACACTCGCCCATGAAACCCTTGGAGGCAGACATGAAAGAAGCCAACTCCATGGTGTTGTACGGAGCCCCCATCTCCATCATCACCTTCTTGAAGGAGAAGAACTCGGATCCTTTGGCATAGATGTTGTGCTGGTACACTTCATCCGCCATGATGAACAGCTTGTGTTTGTGAGCAAAGCGGATGATGTTCTGGATGTTTTCCTTGGTGAGCACCTGACCTGTAGGGTTACCCGGGTTGATGACACAAATCGCCCTGGGCTTGCAATGCGGTTTGGATTCTCCTATAGCCCTCTCCAACTCCGACACGTCCAGCGACCAGTTTTCTTCCTCCTTCAGGTAGTAGCAGATGGGGTAAGCTCTGAACTCACATATAGCGGCTGAGTACAGAGGGTACTGGGGCACCGGAATCATGATGCCTGCTTTCCCTGGCCCGTTCTCTCCAGTCAGTAGCAGAGTCATGATGGACTTGATGCCATCACTGGCCCCTGTGGACAGGACAATGTCACTAGGGTCGCTGGGGTAACCGTCCCGCTCCTTGATGTAGCTGGCGATATCTTCACGTATGACTAGCAAACCGGCGCTGTCGGTGTAGGAGCCGATGGACTGTCCTTTGCACCCTTCCAGGATGCGCTTGGCTCGCTGCTTGGCATCGTCCGGGAAGTCGGAGCTGGCCATCAGCACATCAGGGCACGTGACCAGCGCCTGCACTTGGCGGATGAAGGTGATGGGTTTCTGGCCCGTGGCGTGACAGTCTCCGATGTTGGCCTTCACCACCTGGCTGAAGGGTTTCTTCTGTCCTTGCTTGATCTCACTTTCTATGGCACCGGCTCTGGCCACGATGGGGCCCCGAACGGCGTATTCCATCTCTTTGACGCCAGGGTTTAAAGTTTCCAGCGTCAACACTTTGTTGTTCTGTGCCATGATCGTTAGGTTCGGTGCCGGGAACGAAGACAAAAAATATGATCACAGAAAACTGTCCACAACAAGCGTTTTTTTGGTGTTATGTTGTGAACTAAACGAATCGATGGTTCACACAACAAATTCGAAAGAGAAACCGATCAAGCCCACATCGCTTGTCGCAAGCAAACACAGCAGGAACTTTCGAAGTGGTAGCAGACGAAGGTGAAGGTTGGTCACGTAAGCCAAGGGCGAAACACTCTGATGCATAAGTGAGTGAAACGCCCAAAGCCTTGTCACCAGTTACCTCAGTTGCTCGGAAGTTCACGGGTGACTGATCAGCTTTGACTGGTTTCACCTGCTTGCACGCTGTTACACTGATATGGATATCGTGATAAAATTGTTGAGGCGCGGAAGGTGCAGTGAAGAGGATTAGGGGAGAAGAAGAGAACGGTCGAGGGTTTTAGCATAATATAATCCAGTCATCGGAAATGAGCTGGGTGGGAGAAGAGCCGAGAGCTAGGTGTGCGTATCAGTGTTGAACATAATAATCTGAAGGCATGCTTGGGTTCCAGATTTGACCGCATTTTTTCTTTCTTCTTTCTTTTCTAACTCTACATATTCATGTTTGAAAACATGCACGCTTTTCCCCACGAAATAAGGCTATTTTTGGAGGAAAATAATATATCCATGACTTAGAACTTTTAGTTTATAAAATACATTATTATATTTTTATCGTTTTCGGGACTAAGCAGCTATGTATGTAGGTTGCTGTAAGTGGCAGTGCGAACGTACATAGTTCCACTGTGCACACGAACCCAGCCGTCCATGGGGGATAAGGAGATCAATTTCGATCCAATGACCATACAGATTGACCGTATAACCTGAATGCCTGCATTTGCAGTCATGAAATGCTGTAGCGCAGGGTCAGTTCTGAAAACATGTATGCATGGAATAGTCTGCTCCATGTTGATTGGGTCGTAAGGGTGCGCGCATCAGTGTGTATGTGTTGGTTTGTGAAATCGGACTGAAAAGAATCAGTGTCCACTCATTGAAAACTCAGTGAACAGATCGAGGCCTCCCGGCCAAAGAGACACATTATATAACAATATAGCTGACAGTATTAGTTGTTGTACTGATTTGTGTGTGTGTGTGTGTGTGTGTGTGTGTGTGTTGTGACAAATACAAGTTGTACGTGGGGCTTCTGAGCAGCCCTTTTTGTTGTTGTTCAGTACAGTGTATCTCCGTCTGATGAAATAAGTCAGGCATTACTGCCTCCAGTCAATTTAAGGTTCGATCTGCGCTTATATAATGCATTATATATATGATTTCCACAATTACGTTTTAGACTATATATCAATTCATATTATTTGTTTGCGATGACAACACCTTGTAAAAATCGACTCATTTGAATAAACAGCGAGCCTCTTCTTCTTCTTCTTCTTCTACAAGTAATTCCTCTCTCTCTCTCTCTCTCTCTCTCTCTCTCTCTCTCTCTCTCTCTCTCTCTCTCTTGACTGATTTTTTGTGTGTTTTGTTTTTGGTTTTTGGTTTCAACTGAGTTGGTCATGGCAGCTAGACCAGCTGGCTGAGACATGGAATGTGCCGATCGTCAAAATGTCGTCTCAATAGCCGCCGGCTCGATCATTTAATTGTTACCGGGAAAAGATTTCTAACTGAATACATATCAAATTGATGAATTAAAACGAAAAGAATGTACTTCAGTCGACAATGTGCTGTGAGGATCACGAGGAAGACGTCATGCGTGCCCTTTGTCAGCGGTTTCCCTGATGACTTTTCTGGACCAGGAGTACACCATACACGTCACGTATGTGCATGGCTGGCGTGTATTTCGGCACCGTCCGGCCACAGCTCGACGTCAGTGTACAGCCTACGTCCGTGACTTCACACATGCACTTAATTCAGTTAGCCTACTTTACGGCTTCAGGCGAGAAAGGTGGTTGTTCAGTTTTGTTGTTTCAGTTTTTTCGGCTGTAAGCCCACATGATCTTCTCTCACATCGTATCAGTCACGAACTTGCGAACACTCACTTCGAGTCACATTGCGGGCGCTGGCGCGCGAACGCGCACGCTCGCGCGCACACACAAACTCACAGCACACACACACACACTGTCACACACACACACACACACACACACACAGAGTCACTGGCCTAGCTCAGTGGCCGCCGGCGGCGGATCGACACCGACACTGACACCATGGCCCGCACGAAAGAAAGCTCTTTACGAGGGCCATGCTGACACTGTACACTAGTGTACATTATTTCGTACACACACACACACACACTGGGAAATGAATACAAAAACACTGATTCATCTTTCCATGGCCCTTGTTAGATCTGTTGAAGACAGCCGATGCACAAGAAATATTTTTCAGTGCACCTTAATATCCATTACAGAAGATTCAAAGTGTATAGACTGTAAGGCTATCAAAATTGCCCGCGGTGTGCCCTTTCATGCATCTAACCAGGGAACATACAAAACAGCCGGAATTCTTTCCTTGTGATGAACATCGTGAGTTATAAACAGGAAAATTCGTTGTGAGATACACATCAATGACAAAAAATTTCATTGCTGATGAACTGACAGTAAGATCTGACATCAGTTGATTTTCCTAAAAGAGCTAAAGCCCATTTCATCACAATTATTTAAAAAAACAGTTGCAACATGCGTTTCCGGCAAATTTGTCAAGTTAAAGAATCTGATGTTAACCCGAAAGAGTTAGCTGCAAAACCACATCATACTCAATGTTGAAAGCAGATTTTGATATAAAGTATTCTGAAACAAAAAAGGAAGACAACATCAATATCGGCACAAGTACTGCCAGAATTCATATGGCAGAAAAAATAGAATCATCTCCATATATTTACAGATGGATCTGTTCTTGATGACAAAAATGCTGGTGCGGCTTTCTATATTCCTTCCTCAGTTTAAAGTTGAAAAATCTTACTGGAAAACAGTTTCCACAGTATTCACGGCTGAACTAATTGCTATTATATGGCTCTGAACTACTCGTATAATGACTGGAGCCATCAACTGAATAGCTGTTTTCTCGAAAATAGCATTCTTTGTTGATTCCAAGTCAGTATACTGGCTTTATGTTCTAGAATTATTTAGCCTTGAAACAAGACCTGACTTAGTTATTGAGGCAAATCATTTGGTACATTGTTTGAGCCTGAGGATTAAAGGGACTGAGGTAAGTTTTTGTTGGGTGCCTTCTCATGTGGGCATTCATGGCAATGAAACTGTCGATAAAGCAGCTAAAACAGGAGCACAAGATTCAGAAAAATCGACAAAAATACATGTCCGTCTTCAGTTCCGTAAAAGAGGCATACATGCACTTTGTTCGAAAAATCAGCTTGGTGTCGATTTCATAACCGATGGAAGGAAAAGTTTTTAAAACATAAAGGGACATTATTCCCCGATAATATTCTTAAAGAAAAAATACTGATTCCATCAGCTTGCAATACAAGATTAATGACCTCTGCTTTCTTCCGTATAAAACTTGATGCGCTGAAGACAAAGTGTAGTAAAAATGTTCTGTGGTGAGCAGTTCAGCTTGCACATATTCATTGTTTCACTGTCAGCAGTTACGTACATTCTCAGTTGCCCAAGTATTTCAAAGAGAATAATTATTCTGCAGATAATTTTGGGAAAGTTATTTCTGATGAGGTTCTTATGGTCGAACTTTCACAGGCATTAGTTCATAGCCCTATTTCTACATTCCTTTAATGCACTTCAGCATTGTGTTAATGGTTTCTGATTATTATTATTATCATTATTGTTACTGTTAAATGTAATTGCATGTTAGTTTTGCATTTTTTGGTAGTTTTCTGCCTTTTCTGTTTTCATCTTCCCTCTCCCCCTACCATTCATGATTTTGTGTGATATGTATATATTTTGGGTTTTTTTCAATAAAAGAAAAAAGGACGAATGGCCAAATGCGAATAAAATGGGCGCGCACAATAGCAAACCATTTGAGAATGAGATTCATTTTCAGAACACATTTGCATCAGAAGTTGTGGTTAGTTTTTGTTTGCGTAACACTTCATTATTTATTGTACATTAATTATATGCTTTGTTCAATATAAAACTGTGTTTGAAACAGGAATTTGGACGCATTGAAAAAAAAATTTCAAACAGTTATTAAGTGAGCGAGTAAATAATTGGATTTGCATTGTGCACCGCATTTCCAACTTGCATGCTTTTTGCTGTGCGAATTGAAAACATGGAACCTTTGAAGGCCAAGGGGCCATTTATAAATGTTTCATGGCAGAAATCTGGAACACTAACCACCTTCGCAGAGTGTACATTATGAAACCTTGCTTGTTTGTGATGTTCGACGTCTTTGTATTCAACTTCGTGATTAGTACTTCAGTGATCATTTTCCCATGGAAATTTACACACACGTACATGCACACATACACGCATGTCTATCTGTTGAAAAGGGTAGGTATGGGTAACTGCGAACGATCCAGTAGAAGCGGCCAGCTCAACGTGTGTACTGTAAAGATAGCATGTCGTACGACAATCAAACGTAGTTCTTTGTTTTTGAAAGCTTTCTCCGACTGGTTGCACACTTGTAGTAGGTATTAACGTGGCGATAGCCTTGAGATGGCCTTAGTTGTCGGCGAGGCTCAAAGCACCATAATTTAATTTGATTTGATTTGACTGGTTGCACCAGAGAACGTTCGTCTGCTCAAGCTTTTCAACGTTTTGTCGACGTTTGAAATAGCAGGGGTGCCTGTGGGTAAATGCAAACAGGCAAGTCTAAAATTTTGCAAAGGATTGCTTTGGGTATATGTTGACAATTAAAACAGAAGCAGGTCTTGAAATCATCAGACAATACATATTTGTGGAACATCACACCAGACTGTTGCATTGTTGGTTTTGATCACACATGTACACAAACATACATTTAACCCCCCACCCCACCCCCCACCCCCCACACACACTCCTCCCCCCACCCCACCCTCCCCACCGCACACAAACACATCCTTTTGAGAGTGCTTAGTAGCTGTGCAGCATTGTTCGCAAATAGACTCACATCAAAATATCCTATGGTCTAATTGCAAATGACACTATTTTGCAGATTCCTGTCAAAACTGACATTCTTATCTGTCACCAGTGTGCTTTCTTATATTATCCCAGCACTGGCAGTGCATATTCAACATATCTGATCAAATCAACTATTTTAAACTGTGTCAGAGTCCTACCACTTGTGTCCCTCAATTTTAGGATTTTGAGAGCATGTTTGTAACCTTGGTTGGCAGTAGTGCTCAAAGAGAAGAAAGAGCGAAATGGCCACACATAGCTGATGTTTGACCAGTTCTTGGAAATGGATATTCATTAAAGTATTAGAAAAAGGTCAAGGCAAAGGTAAATTGTGAAATGCAACCAGCAAACGTTAATTTGTCAAATGCAACCGATAAGAGCGCTTCAAAGTGGAGCGGGATACGAATCATTTGTAATTACTCACCATTCGCAATTACCCATACCTACCTTACACTTAAATGTGTGCTTGCTCATCATCGTGTCATATATATACACACTCATGCATATACACACTTGAGGAGAGAAGCCATGTGTTAAACATCTAACTTTTAGTTTAGTTGTCTTTTTAATAAATCTTACACCACGTTGAAGGGATGAGGTGGTGAGAGTAAAATGAAATTTAACTGTGATATCGTTGTAGAAAAGATAAGTAATAAAAGTAAACTAAATTGTAAGACTAAGACTTTTTTTTTTTGGGGGGGGGGGGGGGGGGGGGGGAGACACAAATCTGAAACCAAAATATAAGGCTAAGAGGTATGTGTGTGTGTGTGTGTGTGTGTGTGTGTGTGTGTGTGTGTGTGTGTGTGTGTGTATTTTATAAAACAGGTATGAAATGAACAGGGACATACACAAAAAACCAAAAAGCTTCTTGCCACAAGTATGTAGTTGACCATTATGAAAGTGACCTTGACATTCTGCACCTGTAAATCAGAATTTAGGTAATTAAATGGGAGATTTACCTACCCAAATTTTCTTCTGTCAAGGAGCAAGATGAACTAATCCCCCCCACCGCCCTCCCCCCACCACCCCCACTAACCTCATCACACATGATGCAACATCCATAAGAGCAGGCCCATCACATATTGGGTTACGTCCTATGGCTCAGATAACTGGAACTGTTCTTTTTTATACTGTATCATTTAAGTTAATATTTGTACATTAATGTATATGTATAATATATATATATATATAATGTATCTGTCATTTGGTTACAGAGCTGGAGACTGGAAAATTACAGTGGAAAGAGCTCAGTGGTTTCTAACTCCTCAGCCTGTAGACCAAAGCTGACTCATCAAACAGTGTGGTGGACCGATTCAGGTCCTGCCTGAACTCAACTTGAAGGGTGGGGGAAGGGCTTGGCATCAGCGATGTGTACAAATACCCCCATGGTTTCTGCTGTATCCTGCTGCCAAAGTTTTAGTTTGCCTGCAGAAGAAACCTACAGTCAAAATACCTTGAAGCTCCAGAAGAACTTTCATTGGCTCAGTGTTAGGGGACAACTTCTTGAGTTCTTCTCAAACAGGGTTGTTTCCCCCTAGAATAGTCTGTCAGACAGTGTAGTGATTATGCCCTGTGTCAGCGTCTTCAGGAGCCAGCTTCATTGTCACTGGAGAAATCTGCCCAACCAGCCTGTACTCGCTGAGAATAAGCAGTCTCTAGTATCAGCATCAGTATCAGTAGCTCAAGGAGGCATCACTGCGTTCGGTCAAATCCATATACGCTACACAACATCTGCCAAGCAGACGCCTGACCAGCAGCGTAACCCAACTCGCTTAGCAGTCTCTAGACACTACATAGTTACTTAGATCTTGACGCCTGCCATGCTGTGTTGCTAAGTATGTGTAGTTTTTATTTGGCAGAACGTTGAACAGGACCTTGGAAGGGCTTTGAACATTGTACAAGTCAAAGTGACACAATTAAGAGATTGACAGTGACACATGTTAGTTTGACAGTGACACATCAAAATTTGACAGTGACACCAGGGAAGAACATGACAGTAAGGCAGGGAAGTGCTTGACAGTGACACACAAGGAAAGAGTGTGACAGTGGCACAAGGAAAGAGTGTGACAGTGACACAAAGAGTGTGACAGTGGCACAATGAGTGTGACAGTGGCACAAGGAAAGAGTGTGACAGTGACACAAAGAGTGTGACAGTGGCACAAGGAAAGAGTGTGACAGTGACACAAAGAGTGTGACAGTGGCACAAGGAAAGAGTGTGACAGTGGCACAATGAAAGAGTGTGACAGTGGCACAGTAAACATGGATGAAGAATCGGGGCAAGTTCAAAATATTATTGACGTCGACATGAAAGAACTGCAGGCTGTCATTCTGGAACAAGACGTGTTGGATTGTTGGTGCCGGATGAAAGAGGCTGAAGGGCTCTGCTCTGACTCGGAAACTGCTCGTCTGCTTTTGAAATGGTGAGATTTTTATCATAATAATAAAGACAGTGACAAATAATGATAATAACAATAATAATGATAATAATAACAAGACCTAAAAAGATAAAAATAAACAAGAGGCAAAGCCTTCAAGACTCACTTGTGCTTCATGCTTTATCCAGTAAAGGAATCATGAAGAGAAAAAAAAAAGAGATTAAAAAAATCTTTGAAAAGTGCTCTGTATTAAATATGATACATATAAAATAGGCTTGGGAGGGGGGAAAAAAAAAGGTATGTGAGCAGGATTGAAACATGCATGTTCAGTTCTGAAGCAAGCAGATTAATCCCCACTGTTGCAGCGCATCTGACGTCATCTGACTTAATTTAATTCTTAAAACAGTGTTGACGTTTTCTTCTTCATGCGATAAATAGATGTGATTGTAGTGGATGTAATAACGCTGTTTAAATCATATTTTTTGTGTGTTTTATTATATCTCTTATTTTGGTGGTAGAGGAGATGTTGCCATTGCTTCAAGCATGCACGAACCAGTCTACAATGGGCTGAAAGAAACAGTCGATTCAATTTTTCTTTTATGTTCATTCCATTTAATTCAGTGTCCACTTTAGAATATTTATATGCAGTAAACATGTCGATGGTGTAGTTAGTATAACTGTATGTGTTCTGTCCCTAATTTGCATTTCTTTCCTTTTAATTCTGAACAAGAAAAATGAGGTCATGTTGTCTGTGAACACAACCTACCTTCTAGTTGGCCCAACTCAGTGGGAAGTGGTTTTTAGAATTTCCAGATTTCGGAACAAATCTCAACGAAATAAACAGTTAATGATTCAGAAATAAGGTTTAATTTGGGAGACTTACAACCTGTTACTGATATGACTGTGAAGATTTTTTTTCATACTACGTTCAAGCCAAATTTGATACGGGCGTACAAAGTATTTCCAGAGAAAATGGCAATGTTAAAGTTTACCATGGACAGACAGACACGCACACACAGACAACCAAACACCAGGTTTTAAAACACTGACTCACTTTGTTTACACAAGTAAGTAAAAAAAGTAAAACACAAAGTGCTGACAATCCAGTCAGCCAGTCAGCCAGTCAGCCAGTCAGCCAGTCAGCCAGCAAGCATGGTTCCATGCAGTCGGACACAGTAATGAAACTAGTCATGCACACGCATACACTCTCAGATATGTAGAATTTACTGTATAGAAAATTGGTAAATGCACATGATGGTTTCTACTCTTTAGGATTTATGGCAACTGTTGCTGGGCTGGGGTAGAGGTGTGTGAAAAAAGTGTTGCAGGTTATATTATATATGTTCTTTGTTCTTCATTTACTTATTGTATATTTGTATACTGTCATAGTCCTTGTTATAATTAACAAGCTGATTGTGATAATCCTTGTTTATTTTTATTTATTTATTTCTTTCTTTTTTTACCAACAGGTATGAGAGCTGCCATCAGAGGCAGTGGTTTGTGGAGTGTGTCTGCTGTCAAGCTGAGCTGTCCCTGGCCCTGGTATGTGAGAAAGGCTGTCTTACCAACATGGCTGTTTCTGTCAGCAAAGTGGGACAGCTGACAGACAACAGCAGCAGTCACAAGGCAGCGCCACAACAAGCCAAAGCGAGAAGTTCAGGCAGGCGGAGTGGCCGGGCTGAGGCTGGTGAACGCTTCTTCAGTCACAGACACGGCAGTGCTGAAAATGATGTGAATGGAAATAGTGCCTCCCAGTCTGAAACAGAGGCTAGTAAAGGCAGCATCGATGATTGTTATGATGATGATGATGACAATGATGATGATGATGGTGAGGACAGCAATGCCCAGTCGCAGACAGGAGAACTGAAAGGGGCCTGCAGTTCAGTGGCTGTTGTTGAGTGCTGCAGTGATGCAGGGGTCAAAGGGAGCAGAGTCAGTGGTGGTGCTGGTGACAGTCAGGACAGAGATAAGAGACAGTGGGGAAAGAGCTGCAGGTGTGAACAGTGTGGACAGACATGTCCGTCTTTGACAGCTCGGTCACTTCACATACAAACGGTGCACAAGGCCAAAGCCAGGTCACCGCCATCAGTTCAGTACAAAACGAAAGTGGGAGATGGAGACACTGTGTTTGAGTTTGTGACCTGCAGAAAGTCTTTCTCTTCCAGGAAGCAGGTGGAATCTCATGTCCATGTTCACCACAGCAGCAGCAGCAGTAGTAGCAAGCTTCAGTGTTGTGAATGGTGCCAGAAACAGTTCAGGTCCCCTGTCTCTCTGGGAGTGCATGAACAGAAATGTCGTGGCGCTGTCAAACGGAACTCAAAAGCTCCGTCATACGATGCTCCCAGTGCTGTTGTTGAAGCTGATGTTGAGGACAAGGTGAAGAGAGCAGGGCTTGGAGCTGTGAAGGAGGAGGAGGAGCAATCCTTGATTTGTTGGGAGTGTGGTCTCTCTTTTAAAACACCCTCTCTTCTGTCCAGTCACCGTAAGCAGACTCACACTAGTCAATCCAGGACAGAGAAATCGTTGTTCACGTGTGACATTTGCCAAAGAAGCTTCAAGCTGAAGAGGAGCTTGGCCTCACACATGAAATCTCACCGCAACAACAAAGCACACAGTGCAATGGGGCAGCAGACGTCTCAAGACCTGTCCCAGTTTGATCATACATCCACTGCTATGGAGCTGATGGAAACACCACAACCCATGGGAAATAGCACAGTATCAGGTGAATCCTTGCAGAAACGTGTGAACACACCTCCGTCAGAGCAAAAGTTGAATTGCAGCCTCTGCAGCAGAACTTTCAAGACGGAAAGGGGTCTTCAGGCCCACAGGCAGCGAGAACACAACACAAAAAACCAGCGGCCGAAAGCCACCAGCAACAAATGTGACAAGTGCGACGCCGTCTTCAAGTTCCAAACCCAGCTGACCAAGCACAAGAGGAGCCACAGGGATGAGCGGCCCTTCACCTGCGGACAGTGCGGGGCCAAGTTCAAGTCCTTGGCGGGCCTGAGCCAGCACAGGAGCTGGCATGAGGACATGCGCAACTCGGTGTGCCACCTGTGTGGCAAGAGCTGCCTCGGACTGAAGGCACTGACCAGCCACATCCAGATGCATCACGGCACTGAGCACACGGTAGGTGGAGTGGTGGTGCCCTGACTGGTAACGCGTCACAGCTTAGGAAACCAGAGAATATGAACGCAAGGGATGGATTTCACACTCGCCAGTATCACTGTAGGTGGAGTGGTGCCATATGTGGTAACGCATCACAGCTTAGGAAACCAGAGAATCTGAATGCAAGGGATGGATCTCACACTCGCTAGTATTACTGTAGGTGGAGTGGTGCCATATGTGGTAACACGTCTCAGCCTAGGAAACCAGAATGTGAGCGCAAGGGATTGAATCTCACACTCTCCAGTATTTTCTACCCCTTCACTTGACCTTCAGTGTTGGTCTGGATGCTTGTCATTCGGATGAGTGGAGGTCCTATTTGTAGCATGTACTTAGCACATGTAAAAAACAACAACAAAAAAACAAAACAAAACCCATGGGAACAAAGGATTGCCACTGGAAAAAATGTGTAGAAAAACCCACTCTGGCAAGAAAAGAAATACACATGCAGACAGGAAAAATAGAAGGATTAAGGATAGCGTTGCACTGTAGTGACATGCTTTCCCTGTGGAGAGCAGCCCAAATGTCAGTCAGAGAAATCTGTTTGACAAAGAGTATTTAATACAAAATACAGTGCGATACAATATTGTTTGTGTGCCTTCTTCTGTCTTTATGACACAGCACGATGAAGGTGTTGTCTGCCTCCCACAGAAACACGCATGACTAAGTGTGGGTTGGGGTAGTAAGGTCATACTATTACCGTGTCAGTCTCAGTTGATGAAGCTAAGTTAAAGTCATTTGCATGAAGGTAAACTTAGTATAATTATGCATGTGTGTTGATATGACTGAGGGTGTGAGTGTTCCCCCCAAAATTCAAAATGAGATGGATCTATAGTTTGAAATATTGTTTGAACATATGTGATGGTGCATGCGAAAATCACGGATAATGGTCAAAATTCACAAAAATGATATTATCTTTTATCTGAAAGTAGAGAGAATTCTGAATAACACACAGAAAACAGAATTCAAGTATCTTTATTAGTTTCTGAGATACATGCATTTGAGTCTCGTGATGATCACAAACGTACTTCTGAGAAAATTGGGGCAAATGAGTTCGCTGTTTCCCACTCTTGGTCACCAATTCCCAACAGGAAAACATCAAAATAAAGCACTAATACTTTATATTTCTTTATAATAGAAAAAGAATCATAGAATCTGAATAACCAAAAAACTCAAATTTGATATTTTCACCCCTTGTCACTTTTACAGCGTGTTGCGTGAAATTTACTCCAGCGACTTATCCATGATTTTAGCGTGTGGCGTCACATATATTCCAAGATTAGGCTTACAAAGATGTAAATAGTGTCTGATTGTTGCGGAAGAGATTTGCAAAACCAAGGGAATGAGCGTGTGATTTGTGTGGACAGGCGGACAAGCCATTCAAATGTTCGGAGTGCACAGCGTCCTTCTCATCGCTGAGCAAGCTGACAGTTCATGCAGGCGTGCACAGCCACGACAAGAACTTCCTCTGTACCCAGTGTGGCCAGGCCTTCCGCTCTGAGCACATTCTGGCAATACATGTGCGCAGACACACAGGTATTGTTGAGTTCTGGTGTGCGTGCTCATGTCTGTGTGTGTGTGTATAGTTTGTGTGTTTGTGTGTGCGTGTGTGTGTGCCATACGCCAAATTTTAGCTAGGGTGTTTAAAGGGCAGTGCACATTGCAGACATATGTGTAGGTACTAAATGGGTATACATATTTCTAGGTTTGTGTGTGACTGTGTGTGTATGTGTGTGTGTGATAAACAAAATGTAAGTTTCTGTGTTAAAAGTAGTGTGCACTCAACTCTGAACACATACTTGCCATATATACATGTTTGTGCATATGCACATGTATTACATTTGAATGTCTTCCAATGTTTGTATGAATCTGTTTGTGTGTGTGTGTGTGTGTGTGTGTGTGTGTTTGTGTGTGTGTTTGTGTCTGTGTGTGTGCCGTACACAAATTGCTCAGGTGCTGAAAGAGTTGCACTCTTGTTGTTGCCAATTGTAGAAGGAAGAACATTGTCATGATCAGACTTCAGCATTAGTCCTGTCAAGAAGAAGAACAAAACAACAACAGGAAAAGATATAACCAACAGCACAACACCCAAACCACCACCACCCCCCCAACCCCCCCACCCCCCAAACCAACTACACAAACCCAAAACTAATGGGTTTTTTTTGGTTTTTTTTCTCCCACTAAACAGGGGAGAAGCCGTTCCAATGCAGCGAGTGCCCGGAGAGTTTCATTGACAAGACCCGACTCAAGCGCCATCAGCTGCAGCATGGGCCTGGGTCCCAGGAGCTGTGCCATGTCTGTGGGGCGGGATTTCCCTCCAAGGTGAGGTTCCCAGAGTGATGTGTCCCAGGAGCTGTGCCATGTTTGTGGGGCGGGATTTCCCTCCAAGGTGAGGTTCCCAGAGTGATGTGTCCCAGGAGCTGTGCCATGTTTGTGGGGCGGGATTTCCCTCCAAGGTGAGGTTCCCAGAGTGATGTGTCCCAGGAACTGTGGGGCCGGATTTCCCTCCAAGGTGAGGTTCCCAGAGTGATGTGTCCCAGGAGCTGTGCCATGTCTGGGGGGCGGGATTTCCCTCCAAGGTGAGGTTCCCAGAGTGATGTGTCCCAGGAGCTGTGCCATGTCTGTGGGGCCGGATTTCCCTCCAAGGTGAGGTTCCCAGAGTGATGTGTCCCAGGAACTGTGGGGCCGGATTTCCCTCCAAGGTGAGGTTCCCAGAGTGATGTGTCCCAGGAGCTGTGCCATGTCTGTGGGGCGGGATTTCCCTCCAAGGTGAGGTTCCCAGAGTGATGTGTCCCAGGAGCTGTGCCATGTCTGTGGGCCGGATTTCCCTCCAAGGTGAGGTTCCCAGAGTGATGTGTCCCAGGAAGTGTGCCATGTCTGTGGGGCCGCATTTCCCTCCAAGGTGAGCTTCCGAGAGTGATGGTCACAAGAGCCGAGGGGTTGAGGCGTTGGGGTTTGAATCCCAGTCACAGTGTGATGAGGGTAGAGGGTTTTCTGATCTCCCAAAACATCTTGTAATCCTTGTCAGTGTTCTGGTGGTTTCTGGAAATGAGAACGTATTGTATGTGAATCTCTTACTTTTAGAGAGACGGACTGACAACCCGTGCAGTGACAATGGGTGTATATGCACTCCAGCATACACCCAGTTCCAAAAGTGGATATGATACATGATAGTTGGTCATGTCTGACAAATATATATATATATATATAGAGAGAGAGATTGATATGTAGATATGTGTGTGTGTGTGTGTGTGTGTGTGTGTGTGTGTGTGTGTGTATCACACTGGTGTGTGTTGTGTTCTTTTTGAAGCATGTGCTTCACAAATTGTTTTTTCTTTTCTTTTTTTCTTTTCCCTTCATGTATGTTACACTATTTGTAATGGATATAGATTAGCAAGAACAGACTGGAAAAATAGGCCATCCATGCCAAAGATTGAAAGAATAGGGTGTGCCTTTAAAAAGTTCTTAATCCTTGAATTAAAAAAAAAAAAAACCCACATTTTGAGTTGAGAGTTCTCCTCCTTCCCCCAGACCCACCTGAGCTTCCACATGCAGCGCCACACGACGGAGCGCCCCTTCAAGTGCGCCCAGTGCGGCAAGGGCTACAAGACCACGGGGGACCTCAAGTCGCACATGATGTGCCACTCGGACGACCGCCCCTTCCAGTGTCCCCACTGCTCCTACGCTGCCCGCACCCGCGCCATGCTCAACAAGCACGCCCGGAAGCACACTGGTGAGACTGGTTTTGGGGGTTTGGTTGGCTTTGTGTTCGTGTGTGTGTATTTGTTGTGTTTGTGTTGTGTGTGTGAGAGTGTGTGTTGACCTGGGAGATGGGGAAAATCTGCACCCTTTACACCCACCAGGCGTCACTACCGAGATACAAACCTTGGACCCTCAGATTTAAAGTCCAACGCTTTGATCACTCGGCTATTGCACCCGTCTGAAAAGAAACAATGAAAGTAGCAGTTTTTGGTTTGGTGTTCGGGGATTTCAGATTGTGAAGAAAGAATTTTTTTGCTGTTTGTTTGGTTGAGCTTTGTAATCATTGTGAACACAGGATTTTTTTTTATATCTTGTCGTAAAGTGAGCGTATATGGTCAATATACTGAAGTACTGGTTGGTAACCACCAGTGTGCACCCATGCCTTCTGATTATTTTGTATTCTTTTTTTGTGCCGAAGAATAGGATGTGTGAGTTGCCCTTTAGGAATGTCTTGTTTTGTATGCCTCTTATACATCATTTTGTGGATTCTTTATCATTATGTTTCTTTTTCAGATTAATTTTTTCTTTAATCCTCTGGCAAATGATTTACCGGAATGGAAAATGTCAGGCATGTTCTTGGTGTATGAATATGATGGCCTTTATGGTGATTGTGCCTGATTTTATTTTTTAGGTGTTTTTTTTTTTTCCCCTGGTTCTACATAGTCGATATTTACATGTTTGGTGTCATATACTGTGCCATGTCAAACTGATGCAAACTAGGCCTATCGGTTTGCTCTGCTTGGCCAAATTTGGTGTGGCTAACAGTGAAAAGACACATGGTTTCCAGCCCTGGTTGATACTGCCCTGTGTGGTTGGTTGGGCTGTGAGGGAAGACAAAGATAATGAAGACAGGAATCCCACATCATGAAAAGAAATTACAAGGACAGCATGCCTTTTCATTCCTTGGTTCTGTCACCTGGAATAGACTTCCCCACGAATGTCCAGCATGCTGAAACAGAATGTCTGTTCAAACATAACCTCAAAACTCATCTGTAAACAGCTGCTGTTATGGATGTCTAGGTTTTGGCATGTGTGTGTGTGTGTGTGTGTGTGTGTGTGTGTGTGTGTGTGTGATTGACACATTTGGTTTGTTTTAAGTCTTGGTTATAATGCCATGGGGTGTTAATACTTTTGATGTGTAGGTGTGTGTGTTTGCTTTGTCACTGACACATTTTGATTTGTCTTGTTTGTAAGTCCTGTGGTGTTAATTTTTATAATTATTTTTACTCCAGTATCGATGTAAATGTTAGCCTAACGCTTTGGGCCTCATGCTAGAGCTGATCATAAATGATTATTTGAGTATTTGTGCATTCATGTGTGTGTGCATGCCTGAGTGTGTGTTACAGGGATGTGTTTTCTGGAGGCCGTCATGGGTGGGTGGGTGGTTTCCAATGTCCAGTTGTGTGAGTGTATTCTGGAGGGCGTCATGGGTGGGTGGGTGGTTTCCAATGGCCAGTTGTGTGAGTGTATTCTGGAGGGCGTCATGGGTGGGTGGGTGGTTTCCAATGTCCAGTTGTGTGAGTGTATTCTGGCATGTGCTTCCTTGTGTGTGTGTGTGAGTGGGGTGGGTGGGGGAGGGGTGTGTAGAGTGGGGAGCGGGGAACGAAATGTAAAGTGCTTTGAGCAGTATCTCCGGAGAAACGTGCTGTCCATTATTAGTAATGTCTATTATTACTGTTATTATTGCTCTTGTTATTATGATTATTATTATCATTATTTTGCTGTGGTCCTGCAGGCGAGCGGCCGTACCGCTGCGAGCAGTGCTCAGCCTCCTTCACCTACTTCAGCTGCTTGTGCGCGCACCGCAAACTGCACTCCAACAGCAAGCCCTTCGTGTGCGGCGAGTGTGGCGCCACCTTCTTCACGGCCTATAACCTGCGTCTCCACGCACGCCGGCACAACGGGGAGCGCCCCTACAGCTGCCCCCTCTGCTCAGAGACCTTCGCCTGGCACAGCGGCCTGAAGTGCCACATGAAGAAGCATCCTCCCCCGCCGATCTCATCGTCTGACGGAGGAGTTGGTGGTGGTGGTGAGGAGGGTGATGGTGGTGGTGGTGGTGGTGGAGAGTCTGGTGTAGTTTGAGGACGTTTTAGAAATTCTCTTTTTTATTATTATTATTATTATTATTGGGTTTTTTGTTTGTTATCTTGATGAGGATGGTTATTTTTCGTGGGTGGTAATATTTGTGTATTTAATGGATTCCTGCATTGTCTTTTTTTTCTTTTTTTTTTCTAAGAAATAGTTATTTTATTTGTTTTTTTAAAGAAATAGTTGGGGAGTTTGGTTTTTTTGTTGTTTTTGTTTGTTAACTTTGTTTTGGTATTAAGATATGCACATGTGTTGAATAGAGCCCCCCATGGAACCTAGCCATAAACTGAAAAGCATTAAGAAAAATCAATGACTGGTACCCATGGGGTTTATGTTTGAACATGAAACACACACACACACACACACACACACACACACACACACACACACACACACACACACAAAACAAAAAAAATCAACATGATGATACGTTCATAACAGCAAGCCCTTCACGTGCGACGAGTGCGGCGCCACCTTCTTCACAGCCTATATAACCTGCTTCTCCACGCCTGACGCCACAGCGGGGAGCACCCCTACAGCTGCTCCCTCTGCTCAGAGACCTTCGCCTGGCACAGCGGCCTGAAGTGCCACATGAAGAAGCATCCTCCCCCCCCTTTCTTTGTTGTCCACAGGTGGGGGGGTTGGTTGTGGTGGTGGGGAGGGTGGAGGAGAGTCAAGTGTAGTTTTTAGGATTTTTTTCTAATTAGTTTTTTTATTATTATTTTATTTATTTATTTATTTATTATTGTTGTTATTGTTTTGGTGTTTTTTGGGTTTTTTTATTTGTCTTGATGGGGATTTTTGTGGGTGGTAGTGTTTTTGTGTTTTAACAGATTTCTGCATTCTACATTTTTAAAAGAAAAAGTTGGTTTTTTGTTTTGTTTTTTATTTTATTTTTTGACATTTTTTTGGTATTAAGACATGCACTTGTGTTGACTAGGGCCCTCTGGAACCTGGCCACAGACTGAAAGGCGTTTAGAAAAAAACGATGACTCCCGTATCCATGGAATTTATGTTTGAATAAAAAACACGCAAGCAAAATAAAAACTTGACAATGCGTTGATAGAAATTTTCAAATTTTATGTCCATCGACCTTTTTCAGGGACGAATGGCGTAACATGAGAAATGATGTGTGAATTATGAATGCCTTTATTTAGCATGAAATAATCATTTTTCCTGTCTTTTTTTTCTTTTCTTTTCTTTTTCTTTGTTTTGTTATTTATGGGGAAAAAGATAATGCTTGTCATGGTCTCAGGGAAAAACAAAATGTTGTTACTTTTATCAAAACTTTGTGTGCATGAGTGTGTATATAAAAATGCATATGCTTGCATAACTCTGTGTGTGCGCACGTGTTTATGCATGTGTGCGTGTATGCCTGTGTGCATGTGTAAAAGCAAGCAGCAATCCAAATTGCCAAGGGAAGGGAAATAACTGAATAAGCATGATGGCTGCTGATGTGTATAACCTGTGCCAAAAAGAGCGCTGGTCTTCCCCTGTCAGTGGTTGAAACACAGGGAGAGAAAAGAAACTGATTAATTCTGATTGATGAAATCTAAAATGCATTTTGATAACTTCTTGACAGGGCATTTTTGGGGGTTGGGGTGGGGGGGACCTGTTATGCTCAGGGTATTATATACAGGGCATTCTGAGTGATTACTGAAGTACAGGGCATTTCTTACACATATGAATTGTGTATGTAAAGTGTATGTGTAAATAAAAAAAAAAGGATATGTGTACAGAGAGAGACACAAAGCTAAAAAGACAATTGCACATAAGACTGGATGTCTGTTGATAATAGATCATAAGCAATCTCAAGCGACTGCTCACATATACAGCTCTTAGAAGGTTTGATTTTTGTTTGTTTTTCTTTTAAGGGGGGACCTCTTTATGTAACACTACTGACACCAGAAGTGAACTTGTGGCTCCTAGCAAACAGAGAGAATGAACAGCTGTGTATTCTGTGACTGTTCTGTGTATTTTACAACAGAAAAGAAGCCCATATCCAGATTCATTTTGCCATGGAAAAAGTCTAACATTGTTGTTTGAAATTGAAGTTGATTTACTTGTGTTTGAAATCAAAGTTGTTTTACTTGCAGTACTGTTTAGCAAAACCATGTGGGTGTGTTTCTGACTTGTATGTGTTTATTCTTCTTCCTAGTTCGTGGGCTGAGACTCCCAGTTTTACTTGTATATTTGAGAAGGCTTTTTTACCACTGTTATGTAGGCTGTTATGCTCCATTTTTGGTGGGGTTGTAAGTGTTTCAGTTGGTTGTTTCTTTTGTTTGGATTTTTTTGTGTTTGGTCAGTCCAGTTCACTGTGTGTGTTGTGTGTCTGTGTACATGCAAGAAGGAGAATGAGAAAGTATGTGTGCATTTGTACAATGGCTGTGCAAGTATTGTACAGGTCTATTATGTCATGTGATGAAAAAAAATAAAATCCTGAATGCCATTTTTTTTTCAAGACAAACAAAATTTGTATGTGACACATGACGTTGCTTGCATGGTTTATGTGTGTTGGAGGCTAAAAATGAAAACGTATGATACAAACTAAGAAATTAAAAAAGGTCATTGTTTTGCTTCATTTACAATTTTCTACATGGAGGCTGAAAGTGAAAATGCATAGTACAAACTATCAAATAAAAAGAATATTGTTTTGTTCCATGTATAATTTTCTTCCATTGTAAAATCATTCTTACAGTATGGAGCAGAAGAAACGGGAGGAACAAAAAGACCTCTGCCAAAAAAGTACTGCCTTAATCAAAGAATTCTACACATCTACTGGTCAGACTCCATCATCAATGCCCACCTCTTGCAAACTGGAAACACACCAGCTACAGATCAGCAATATCTGCTATAAACGCTGACCGCTTAACACACTGCAGCAAGAATGCCCAGTCTGCAAGGAAACGCTGAAACTAGATGGGGCCCTTTCAAGGTTACGCCAATGCAGTGTTCACCCCTCCTCTACCCAGTATGTTTCTCTCCAATGAAAGATCTGTACCCAACAAAACTGGCCAGCTTATGTGCAGCATACAGGCAAGAGGAGACTACAGAGGACGCTCTGTAAATTTGTTTCATCGAAACTTGGCTCATCCTGGGATATCCCTGACAGAGCTGTTCAGCCACCAGACTTCACTGTGTACATACATGATTTGTGTCGAAAATTCTGCTGTATTTGTCATTTTGTGTTTGTATAATAATAATAATAATGTACATTTATATAGCGCCCTTTCTGTCTAAGAGCTCAGGGCGCTTTACATGAAAGAAAAATATTGCAAGTTACATGAAACATTCATGACTGCTCTTTCTTAAAATTTACATAATCTAGTCAGTTGTGCATAATTATACATGATTTCCTTTCATGATATGTGCATGCTAATAACCTGCAGGTTTTTTTTAACCTATAACATAGAGCGATATTACTGTAGCATGTACAGCTAGTCAAGTCATGTATGATGTGTAATTCATTAAGAACAACGACGTCATTTATCAGCATTATACAAGATTTTTCTTTGATGAATTTGATAGTGTGTCACTGAGATTTGCCGTTGATTCTTGAAATATACATTAAATTAAAACTGTTAATTATCTAACAGCAGTTCGAAATTTATGATGGCAAACATTGATTTTTTTAATACTGTGTAAAGTATTGCAGGTGTTAACATAGCTATGGTGTGTATAGACAGAGTATTTCTTTTGTCTTGGAAATTAATTAAAGTTCTTTATTTGAGGCATTTTTTGCTGGTCTGTTTCTCACCCTCTCTCTCTCTCATGAAAAAAAAGCTGAAAGAAGAAGAAAAAAAAAAGAAAAAAGAAAAAAGTGACTTGCTGAATAATGCATGTGGAAATAAATTTGTTGTGATCAAAGATATGTTTGAGGTGGTATTTGTAGTTTTGGAAATGAAAGTCTGCTGTGTGTTAATTATGCATACCTGCCTCCACCCACCATCCTCCCTCCCCATCCCCCCATCCCCTCCCTATGATAACTGTTCTCACTTAGAAAAAGGTCAAAGGTCCTATAACCATGTTTGGCTATCAGTACAGTGAATTTAACTCTCTCCATACGAACGGCGAAAGAGACGACGTTAACAGCGTTTCACCCCAATTACCACCATCAAAATATTGCAAGCGGGAGGCTCTTATACTGAAGAGGTGAATGTTGACAAAGAATACCACAATTCTGAAGACAGAAGCTAAAGGTTGGGTCATTGAGACACCCACTGGACATCCGAGGGGTCTGTGTAGAGGAGAAGAGAGGACTGGCCGTACTGAGTGAGTTAAACTAAATACAGGCAGGCTGGTTTCTTGCCATGTACCATCCAGGATTGGAACGCCTTGCCCCAGAGAGCTGTGGAGGCCAGCTCAGTCGACACCTTTATGTCGATGGTCTCCAGGCTATAAATACCAGAAGATACCTTTTTTTTTTCACCCCAGTTTCCACACTAGGTGGAGCTGGGGGTCGGCTAGTCCAGTTGCTTGCAGCTGAGCGAAAAGTAGTAGCCTGCCGGTCAAAACCCACTTTTTGTTGTTGTTTTTTGGGGGGCTAGGAAACCTATCCACCTGGACGTATCTTCTGCACACCTTTTAGTCAGTGATACAGTATCAGTATCAGTAGCTCAAGGTGTCACTGTGTTCGGACAAACCCATATTCGCTACACCACATCTGCCAAGCAGATGCCTGACCAGCAGTGTCAGGCCTTGAGAAAAAAACAAAAACAAAAAAAACCCCATTAAAAATAAAAAAGATAAATAAAGTAAAAATAACAAAATTTTTTAAAAAAAAGGTCAGTATTGATTGTTTCCACTCTACGGAAGGAAGGCAGGAAGGAAATCCATTGTGTATAGTCACTGTGTAAAAATATGAAGGCAGAGCTTGATATTATTTCCGCCATTTCAGCCTTCTCCAACCTGGTATCAGGTGTCTACTCACATGTGGTCAGTCTAATATCATCATCTTTTTTTTTCATTTTTTTTTCAAGGCCTGACTAAGCGTGTTGGGTTACGCTGCTGGTCAGGCATCTGCTTGGCAGATGTGGTGTAGCGTATGTGGATTTGTCCGAACGCTGTGACGCCTCCTTGAGCTACTGAAACTGAAACTTAGATGAACAGAATATAAATAAATCAACGAACTCATACGTGGGTGGAGGGAAGGTAAATCGGTGTAATGTACTTTCCCCAAGGATACAACAATTTATGGACACAAATCTAGGTTTACAGTGTAACTTTGCTGTTTGACTTCGAATTTGTCATGCCGGGATTTATTCAAGGGAGACAGTCGATTATGATGTACTGTTCTGATGAAGACACGGTTGTTTCCCTTGCACCGTTTTTCCTGGCTCTTCACTGCTGAAGGTATTTTGTGCAAACGTAGGCGAAACATTTCATTGAAATAGCGTATTTGAGTTGACAACCAAGACATTTTTTTAATCGACAACAAAAACATTGCTTTTACTTTACTATGCCCCTTGTCCCAGCTCCCTTTCTTTCCATACAGACGTGTTCTCGAGAAATGACATTTAATAATTTAAGTCGATGTTCATTTTTTTTTTTTTTTTTTTTTTTCTTCTCATCCTTTGATCGAGGAAAACAAATATTGTTTTGAAAACAGGGTGGGGATGCGTTTACAGATGTTTCTTGTGTGGCTGTCATCAGCGATAAGCAAGCAGCGATGTTTTCCTGATGGATTTATATGTAGCTAAAAATTTGAGTGGTAAGTAAGTGGACTCCGTGGCGCAACGGTAGCGCGTCTGACTCCAGATCAGAAGGTTGCGTGTTCGAATCACGTCGGGGTCACGGATTTTTTTTTTCTTCCCCCTCAATTTTTATAATTCTTGTTGGCTGTTGCCTATTCACGATAAGCTGATTCAGACATTTTCGTCTATGATAAAAAAAAAAGAAGAGAAGTTATTTCAGCGTGCATACATACATGCGCACTGTCGACAACACACACTACTACTACTCAAGTACACTGACACACACACACACACACACACACACACACAATTGGAAAGTTGCATTCTTTCTCATTAGTGTCATGTCTGTGATTCTTTGGTATAATTAATTTTGTTTGATCAGTCCTTGGTGCTATTACCTTCCTGTCCAGTTGAATAAATTATGCAGCCTGACACTTTTACTTTTCATTAGATACGGGCACTAGTAGGGAGTCTTACAATGCTGAATTTAAAATCACTTCGTCAGGTCTCCGCACTCAGCTCTTTCAATTCTGGCCTTAAAACCCACCTCTTCCCAAAACAGCCTTCCTTGCCTGCCTCTTCCTTGTCTTCAGTTTTTTTCCAGTTTTAGAGTTATGCATAGGATAATTACCCAGGTCTTTCACGTCTCGTGAGATACAGGCCGTTAATGAAGAGACAGCATCTCCATAATCCCCTACACAGTGTGTCTTTGCCTCTATCTGGCTCCCGGTAAGGCCCATGTGTTTAGTGTCCGCCTGGAGGTATCTTCGCCACGTGTTCCTTTAGTCAGCTGCCTGGAGGTATCTTCGCCACGTGTTCCTTTAGTCAGCTGCCTGGAGGTATCTTTGCCACGTGTTCCTTTAGTCAGCTGCCTGGAGGTATCTTCGTCACGTGTTCCTTTAGTCAGCTGCCTGGAGGTATCTTTGCCACGTGTTCCTTTAGTCAGCTGCCTGGAGGTATCTTCGCCACGTGTTCCTTTAGTCAGCTGCCTGGAGGTATCTTCGCCACGTGTTCCTTTAGTAAGCGGCCTCTCTTCTCTTTCTTTTCCTTTGGGGGTTCACTGTCACGGCCTGTCTCCGTGGTGATGCCTGACGCTGTCTCCGTGGTGATGCTTGACGCTGTCTCCGTGGTGATGCTTGACGCTGTCTCCGTGGTGATGCTTGACACTGTCTCCGTGGTGATGCTTGACACTGTCTCCGTGGTGATGCTTGACGCTGTCCCAGTGGTGATGCTTGACGCTATCTCCGTATTGATGCTTGACGCTGTCTCAGTGGTGATGTTTGACGCTGTCCCAGTGGTGATGCTTGACGCTATCTCCGTATTGATGCTTGACGCTGTCTCCGTGGTGATGCTTGACGTTGTCCCAGTGGTGATGCTTGACGCTGTGTCCGTGGTGATGCTTGACGCTGTGTCCGTGGTGATGCTTGACGTTGTCCCAGTGGTGATGCTTGACGCTGTCCCAGTGGTGATGCTTGACGCTGTCTCCGTGGTGATGCTTGACGTTGTCCCAGTGGTGATGCTTGACGCTGTGTCCGTGGTGATGCTTGACGCTGTCCCAGTGGTGATGCTCGCCACGTCGTTCTGTTGGCAGCTGTCGTGAGGAGATCTGGCCTCGTCATTTTGGTCCATTTCTTGACGTTGTCGGACCAGCTCTTTCTCTGCCGCTCCCGTCTGCGCCCTCCCTCTACAGTCCCTTGCAGGATGGTTTTAGAGAGGGTGTTATGTCGTATGACGTGACCAAACCATGCCATCTTCCGTCGTTTGACAGACGCCAGCAGTGGTTCTTGGGGCCCAACAAGGTTGCCGACCAGGTTCCGCACATAGTCTGCTCCTTGTAGGAGATGTGTAGTAGTCTCTTGTCGATAGTGTTTCCAAGATAGTGATTCCACTTTTTTTCAGTCCTTACCTTCGCCGAGTGTGACTGGCTTACGAACACTGGTTGCCATTTAATTGATGTGAAAGTTAAGATACGGCATTCGCGAAAGAATTTCTCCCGAGGGACTGACATGGATGAACTGATTGCTGTGGAACTCATTCAGCAAATTAAACTTCTTTTTTTTTTTCGGGGAAAAATGTCAGCTAAGCAGCTGAGTAGCACGACTGAGATAAGGGAGACATTTGGAAGAACTACCAAAAGAACACTGGAAGAGATGAATAAAGAAGAAAAGGACTTGTCCTGTTTATTAATGAAGATGTTGTGAGCCCTATATTTACACCAAACCTCGTGAGATGTGGGTACAGTGCAAAAGTGGAGTGATGGCCTAGAGGTAACGCGTCCGCCTAGGAGGCGAGAGAATCTGAGCGCACTGGTTCGAATCACGGCTCAGCCGCCGCTATTTTCTCCCCCTCCACTAGACCTTGAGCGGTGGTCTGGACGCTAGTCATTCGGATGAGACGGTATACCGAAGTCCCGTGTGCAGCACGCACTTGGCGCACGTAAAAGAACCCACGGCAACAAAAGGGTTGTTCTTGGCAAATTTCTGTAGAAAAATCCACTTCAATAGGAAAAAACAAATAAAACTGGTGCACACAGGAAAAGATAAAAAAAAAAAAAAGGTGGCGTTGTAGCGTAGCGACGCACTCTCCCTGCAGAGGAGAGCAGCCCGGATTTCACACAGAGAAATCTGTTGTGATAAAAAAAAAAGAAATACAGATACAAATACAGACAGACAGAGATACAAGTGTGCCTGCAGTGGACACACGAAGAAAGAAAACC
>NC_134900.1:1297500-1300000 GCF_041734735.1 Babylonia areolata | reverse complement strand
CCACACCTCAACTCAATGGCTGACTGAAGAAAATGAACTAAAAAAACTATACATGTGTGTTTTTGTCTGTCGGTCTATCGAATTCTTTATGACTGAAAACAAGGGAATTAAAAAGAAGATACGTGTTTCTGTTTGTCTGTACTGTCTGTCTGTCTGTTTGTCTGCCTGATTGTCTCAGTCTCTCTCTGTCTGTTTATTTCGATCTCTTTAAACTAGGACTGAAAACAAAACAACAACAACAACAAACAAACCGGTACTAAAAAAAGATATGTTTGTGTTTCTGACTGCCTGTTTGTCTATCTGTCTGTCTGTCTCTCTGTCTGTCTATCGATCTCTTTGACTGAAAAAAGGGAGCTAAAAAATGATATGATCGTGTGTTTCTATCTGTCTGTCTGTCTGTATGTATGTATGTCTGTCGACCTCTCTAAATCAGGACTGAAAAGAAAGAAAGAAAGCAAGAAAGAAAGAAAAAAAAGATTATAGCTATGTTTCTTGAGAGAGAGAGAGAGAGAGAGAGAGAGAGAGAGACAGACAGACAGACAGACAGACAGAGACAGACACACACACACACACACACACACACACACACACACACACACACACACACACACACACACACACACACACACACACACACAGACTGACGTGACGTGAGACATGTGTAACAGTCCGAACTATGAGTCCTGTCCTTAAGTAGGAGAGTGTAGAATGCATCATGCTTCTCAGCATCTTAAAAAAGAAAAAAGAAAAAAAGAAAAAGAAAAAAAAGGGGGATTCATTTTATGTTGACTAACGGCAAGGTGTCTAGTGTGTTTAGTTTGTGGTTTGGTGGTTTAGCTACCACTTGGAAAATAATAAGCCAGGTTTGCATCCGCTACAGGATTTGAACTGACACGTGAATCTGAACATGAACAGCCTGGGTCGACAAGGCCTCGCGTGACGTGTCAACCAGTGCTTTTGTGTGTTAACAGGTGCCCGCTCTTTCCACGTGTGTGTGTGTGTGTGTGTGTGTGTGTGTGTGTGTGTGTGTGTGTGTGTGTGTGTGTGTGTACAGATCGGTGACCTTATATTAAAAGTTCTGAGTCCTCTCTCTCTCTCTCTTCTTCTTCAGTAAATTTCATGAAACTAATTCTTGAACAATGTGTATGTACGCCTATGGCCGAAACACATTAAACCATCTTCTTCTTCTTCATCTTCATCTCTCTCTCTCTCTCTCTCTCTCTCTCTCTCTCCCATGTCTCTATTTATATTCATCCCTGTCTCTATGTCTTTCTCTCTCTCTGTCTCTGTCTCCCTCTCTCTCTGTCTCTGTCTCTCTCTCTCTCTCTCCTTCTTCTTCTTCGTCTTCTTCTTCTTCATCTCTCTCTCTGTGTCTCTCTGTTTATATTCATCTCTGTCACTGTCTCTCTCTCTCTCTTCTTCTTCTCCTCCTTCATCTCTCTCTCTCTCTGTGTCTCTGTATTCATATTCATCTCTGTCTCTGTCTGTCTGCCTCTGTCTGTCTGTCTGTCTCTCTGTCTCTCTATTTATATTCATCTCTTTCTCTCTCTCTCTCTCACTCCCTCTCCTTATTTATGTGTTGTTGTTTTGCTTTTTTTTCATCGTGTGCGCGCGTCCCTGTTTGTCTGTTTCTCTCTGTACACACAGAATGAGAAACACAGACACAGCCACACACAGACACACAGACACACAGACACACACACACACACACACACACACACACACACACACACACACACACACACAGCGTTACAGTTTGCCGCCGAAATTAGAAAGCGCACACTGCCTTATCTTCGTTCAGAGTAGTAGCCAAGGCATCGCAGTTGTAAGACATCCGACGTGTCAGTTCTCAAACACACCAAACTGCGGTTCTCCAAGAATGATCGCAATGCTTACGTCAGCTGCCATTCGGGGCAAGGAACGAACGAACGAAAGAATGAATGAATGAAGAAATGAATGAGTGAATGAAAGAAAGAAAGAATGAATGGTTTTGGTGGAGAGGGAAAGGGGGGAGAGGTAGGGGTGGGGGGTGGGGGTAGATGTAGACTGCACCCTGTGTGTGAGTGAGGGGTGTGGGAGGTTTGGGTGGAAAAGAGGGTGGTGTGTGTGTGTGTGTGGGGGGGGGGGGGGGTTGGGAGGGGGGGGTGGGGGTATCTTAGACTGTGAACCCTGTGTGTGTGTGTGTGTGTGTGTGTGTGTGTGTGTGTGTGTGTGTGTGTGTGTGTGTGTGTGTGTTTCAGAGATAAACATTCCGTTTCCTCCCACGCACGCCCACTACTATACTCTCGCTACCACGCTCTTGCCATTCCAATTGTTTTCTGAAAATAGAATGCGCGCGCTGCTTTTACGAGAATATCTCCTCTCTTTTTTCTTCTTTTTTTCCCCCTTCTTCTTCGTTTGGAATTTGGCTGGAGTTTAGATTCATTTCGGTTTTGTGTGTGTGTGTGTGTGTGTGTGTGTGTGTGTGTGTGTGTGTGTGTGTGTGTGTGTGTGTGTGTGT
>NC_134900.1:1262500-1265000 GCF_041734735.1 Babylonia areolata | reverse complement strand
CGTAAATCCTATAATATGTTGTATGATTTAGATTTTAGAGGTAAAAAGAACTGGGCGTCAAATGTACGAACTTGTCTCTGTGAACTGGGCTTTGGATATGTTTGGGAATATCAAGGAGTAGGTAATGAAAATATGTTTCTGAAACTTTTTCGTCAGCGTTTGATAGACTGTAGATGGCAAAACTGGGAAAATCATATTCAGTCAAGTGATAGATTCTGTCTCTACAGATCTCATACTTCTACACATTTAGTAAAGAATTATCTTTTGTTTAACATGGAAAGATATCTACGAGTTTTATTAACAAGATTTAGATTTGGCATTTCTGAAATTCATATGCACAGATATCGTTATAAGATTGTTGATCACACAGAGAAGTTGTGTCCTTTGTGCAAGCTGTCAAATGAAGATGAAGTGCATTTTGTTTTGATGTGTCCTGTGTTGCATGAATTTCGCGAAAGATTTATTCCAAAGAAATATTATGAACGTCCATGTTTGTTTAAATTATGTTTATTGATGGCATCATCTGATTATGGTGTCATACGTAATCTCGCATTGTATTTACACAAAGCTTTTAAGTTAAGAGAAACGGTATTATCATAATTTCTTTAACTAATTGTGAAAATGGTGAATGTTTACTGATAGTATGGTGACATCTCTATACTGTATTATCGCCCTTCATTCATATGGGGCTATGGCCTTGAGTGAATAAAACATCTCTCTCGCCCTCTCTCTTTCACTCTCTCACTCTCTCGCCCTCTCTCGCCCTCTCTCTCTCGCTCTCTCTTGTTGTCTCCCTCTCTCTCTCTTTCACCCTCTCTCGCTCTCTCTCTCGCCCTCTCTCTCTCTCTCTCGACCCACCCTCTCTCTCTCTGTCGCTCTCTCTCTCTTTCCTTTCTTGTTGTTTTTGTTTCCAGGGCGTTTGTGAAACGTCAGTGAACAGCACACACACAGAACTGAGTCCCGCTCATGAAGGTGAGAATGCCCAAATTAGGAGGAAAAAAACCAACCCCAAAAAACAAAAAGTGCGAGCCGCACGTTGTATATAGCTCTGGACCATGAGGTATAATTCTCTTACTTCCTCGACTGTTAACTGTCCATGTTTAAAAAAAAAAAAAATTAACATGTGCCCCCCCCCCCTTCCCCCTTCTTGATGCTCTTCTTCTTCTTCTTCCTCCTCCTCCTCCTCCTCCTTTTTCGCTGAGCCCTGAAATGTCTCCTTTCGCGATCGGCTGGGTTAAAAGCAACATGATCAATTGATTCTTTTTCTTCTTCCTCCTCCTTCTTCTCATCCTCACTGTCTTTCTTTCTCTCCCTGGTCATTTTCTTCTTCTTCTTCTTCTTTTCTGTATAACTTTTACCGTATAAGAGATACACAAACAAACAAATTAAACTCACTACCACCACCACCCTCACACCACCACTCTCCAACCCCCCACACCTAACCCCCACCCCCACCACCAGTTCCACCACCAGCCCCACCCCCACCACCACTACCGCCACTATCACCACCACTACCGCCACTATCACCACCACCACCACCACCATAAAACCAAAAAACAAAAACAATAAAAAAAAAAATTTAAAAATCACATCAGTCCATGACGTCGTCAAAACCTTTAAGGCTTTGGTTGGTTGTTGAACAGTACAGCCAGTAAACCAACCAACCGACCAATATCAGTTTCAGTTTCAGTAGCTCAAGGAGGGGTCACTGCGTTCGGTCAAATCCATATACGCTACACCACATCTGCCAAGCAGATGCCTGACCAGCAGCGTAACCCAACGCGCTTAGTCAGGCCTTGAGAAAAAAAATACATAAAATATTACTACTACTAATAATAATATTTATAAGGCGCAAAATCTTGATGAAGTCAACTCTAATAAAAACTCTAATAAAAAAAACAAACAAGACAACAGTAATGATAAATAAGCAAATAAATGTAAAACATGCACACACACACACACACACACACACACACACACACACACACACACACACGGACGGATCATGGTGCCAGAAATAGGTTCCTCCTCCCCATGTCTTGCCAGCCTACATTACAGGAGAGTGTGACGTCAGTGACAGCCTTGAAGTACCGGGTGAGCGTGGGTGGTGTGTGGGTGGAGGGAGGCTGGGTGGGCGGTAGGGGAGAGGGAAAGGGAAGGGATGGTGGGGGCGGGGAGGTGGGGCGTGGGGTGCAGGGGAGGAGAGGGTGAGGGGAGTGGGTGTGGTTTTTGCACTTGCACAGTTTGGATCTTTTTTTTTATCTTTTTTTTTATTTTTTATATATAGTCTTTTTTCTTATATTATTTTTTTCATCTGAACCCACCACGCCCTTTTTTTTATTATTTTTTTTATACTTCTCAGACTGCTGACCATCACTACACAACGTAGGCAGGGTAAGTTCACGTTTTTCTTTCTTCTCTTCGCTCTCTCTCTCTATCTCTCTGTCTCTCTCTGTCTGTCTGTCTCTATACGTCTCTCTCCTTCGCTTTCTCCTAACCA
>NC_134900.1:1255000-1257500 GCF_041734735.1 Babylonia areolata | reverse complement strand
GGTGGTAGGATAGTGTGGGTTTGGTGAGTGAAGTGGGGACGGATTTAGTGGGGGTTTTTTTTGTTTTGTTTTTTATAATTCCTGTATTGGGGGGTAGGAGGGGGGGGAAGGTGGATGTAAAGGTGTGTGTGTGGGGGGGGAGTGGGCGGGGGGGGGGGGGGGGTCGTCGGGGGGGGGGGGGGTGAGAGAAGTGGGGACGGATTGAGTGAGTTTGTTGTTGTTGTTTTTAGGGGGGAAAGAGGTGGGGTGAAGGTATGTATGTGGGACAGGGGCAGAGGAGGAGTGGGGGGGTGGGTTTGGGGGAGGGAGGGAGGAAGGGGGTAATGAGGCTGGGGGATGGGGCGTAAGGTGGGCGGGTTGGGTTGGTTTTTTTATGGGGTGGTTGTGTATGTGTGTGTGTGGGGGGGAAGAGGTGGGGGGAGGGATTGTAAGGTGGGGGTTTGGGTTTGGTGAGGGAAGTGGGGATGGGGGAGAGATGGGGGAGGAGGGAGTGTGAGGTGGGTTACAAAGGGTGATGTTTGTGTGTGTGTGTGTGTGTGTGTGTGTGTGTGTGTGTGTGTGTGTGTGTGGATGGATGGATTATGTGTAAATGAATGTATGTGTGTATGCGCGCGCATGTGCATGTGTATGTATATAGCTATATCTCTCCCTATATATATATCTATATATATATATATATGTGTGTGTGTGTGTGTGTGTGTGTGTGTGTGTAGTTCGTGTGTGTGTGTCTCTGTGCGTGTGCCACGTTTTGTTATCATGTGCAGACCACTTGAGCAGCCATGTCAGCATGGTATACATACCTATACTCTTTCTCAGTCTCCTCCTCTCTCTCTCCCTCCCTCTCTCTTTCTCAGTCTCCTCCTCTCTCTCTCTCCCTCCCTCTCTCTTTCTCAGTCTCCTCCTCTCTCTCTCCCTCCCTCTCTCTTTCTCAGTCTCCTCCTCTCTCTCTCCCTCTCTCTCTCTCTCAGTCTCTCTCTCTCTCCCTCTCTCTCTCTTTCTCAGTCTCTCTCTCTCTCCCCCCCCCCTCTCTCTCAGTCTCTCTCTCCCTCTCTCTTTCTCAATCCCCCCTGTCTCTCTCCTTCTGTCTCTCTCTCACTCTCTCTCTTCCTCAGTCTCTCCTCTCTCTTTCTCAATCCCTCTCTCTCTCTCTCAGTCTCTCTCTCCATTTCTCTCTCTCTCAGTCTCTCTTTATCTCCTCCCTCGCGCGCGCTGACACAAACACACACACACTGACGCACACACACACACACACACACACACACGCGACAAGCCCACCTCCTCCCCGCACCCCCCACCCCCACGCCCCTACGGATCCCCCACCCCCTTTACACACACTAGCAAATGCACACACGCGCGAGCAAGAGAGACAGAAAGAGAGAGGGAGAGAGACTGAGAGAGAGAGGGGGAGAGAGACTGAGAGACAGAGAGAGAGAGAGAGGGAGAGACAAGACAGGCGGGAAATAACAGCCAGGCAAGCAGTGAAACACAGATGGTGACACAGAGAGACAAACATACAGACAGACAGACAGACAGACAGACGCACAGACACTGAGGCACACCAGGCAAAACAGTGAAACAGACAGGCAGGAAGACAGTGTGAGGCAAACAGAGCGTCAGCCACAGACTAAAAGCTATAAGCAATGCATGGCTTCGTCGTCACATTCCGTGTGACGGTACAGTATGTGTGTGTGTGTGTGTGTGTGTGTGTGTAATGAAATACACACTTTCTGTGTCATGTTCTTTTCAGTGAGTTTTGAGCCTGTGGTTTACCAGCTAGCATGTGAGGGCGGCTGGCAAGGTCGGTCTGTCCTTCACACACACACTGACACACACACACACACACACACACACACACACACACACACACACACACACACACACACACATACAGACACACACACACACACTGACACACACACATACAGACACACACACATGTACAGACACCGACACATAAGCAAACGCACGCACACACACGCACACACATACACACACACACACCTTCGTGCGCGCGCGCGTACGCGCACATGTGCATACACACACATACTCAAAAACACAGACACAGACACACACTCACACACACAACACACACACACACACACACACACTGACACACGTACAGACACACACACATACAGACACACACACACACACACACACACACACACACACATACATGGAGACACACACACAGACACACACACTTACACACACACACACACACATACAGACACACACACACACACATACACACAAACACACACATACACACATACACACAAACACACACACACATGTGCAGACACACACACACACATACACACATACACACAAACACACACATACACACAAACACACACACACACACATGGTGGTGGTGGTGTGTCCATCGAGATCGATGATGACCATCGTTGTCATCCAGCTGGGGGATGGGGGGAGGGTGGTGGGGGGTTGGGGGGGAGGATGCTCATGAATCTATCTGTGAATGCGCAGATGGCTG
>NC_134900.1:1247500-1250000 GCF_041734735.1 Babylonia areolata | reverse complement strand
AAAGATCCTGTAATCCATGTCAGCGTTCGGTGGGTTATGGAAACAAGAATATACCCAGCATGCACACCCCCGAAAACGGAGTATGGCTGCCTACATGGCGGGGGTGGGGGCGGGTGTGTGTGTGTGTGGGGGGGGGGACGGTCTCACACTAAAAGCCCACTCGTGTACATACGAGTGAACGTGGGAGTTGCAGCCTACGAACAAAGAAGAAGAAGAAGATCCTTCTTCCATTTTCAAGAGCTTCGTTATGTTAATCAACAGTGCAGTATCCTGATTAATTGTGATTTGTGTGACTGACTTACTGACTTACAAACAGCTGAATGTTGTGTGTCCATTGTCAGTGTTTTTCAGTCGGCGCGCGACTGTTATTGAGGACACAGTTGGTCCAACTGCAAACTTGTGCCGTCTCACACAAACTTGTGTCAACAGGTCTCACTTTACTGTTGGTCCAACTGCAAACGTGTGTCAACAGGTCTCACTTTACTGTTGGTCCAACTGCAAACTTGTGTCAACAGGTCTCACTTTACTATTGGTCCAACTGCAAACGTGTGTCAACAGGTCTCACTTTACTGTTGGTCCAACTGCAAACTTGTGTCAACAGGTCTCACTTTACTATTGGTCCAACTGCAACTTGTGTCAACAGGTCTCACTTTACTGTTGGTCCAACTGCAAACGTGTGTCAACAGGTCTCACTTTACTGTTGGTCCAACTGCAAACTTGTGTCAACAGGTCTCACTTTACTGTTGGTCCAACTGCAAACTTGTGTCAACAGGTCTCACTTTACTGTTGGTCCAACTGCAAACGTGTGTCAACAGGTCTCACTTTACTATTGGTCCAACTGCAAACTTGTGTCAACAGGTCTCACTTTACTGTTGGTCCAACTGCAAACTTGTGTCAACAGGTCTCACTTTGCTATTGGTCCAACTGCAAACTTGTGTCAATCTACTATACTATACTATACTATACTATACTATACTATACTATACTCTCCATCATGCCCTAACCGAGGGGGAAAAAAGTGCATAAGAACAAAACGCAGTAAGGGAGGGAATCATCTCACTCTACCACAACAGCGGGACACACTGATGGTTGTTAACGAAACACGCAGTGAATACACCTGACTGTGTGTGGGGAGAGGGGGAGGAGTTGAGGACGGGGGGGAGGGGGGGGGGGACGAAGGAAAAAAGAGATGGGGTTTTGGGTGGGCGGGGAGGGAAAGGGGGTAAATGGAGGTACGGTAGTGGGGGGTGTGGGGGGGCGAGGGGGGGGGGGAGAGGGTGTGTGGTGATGAAGCAGAAAGGGTGGACGGGTGGTGGTGGTGGTGGTGGTGGGGTGAGGGGGGGGGGCTTGAATGATTCACGATGTCTTGACATTCGTAATTGTCTTCGACGTTAGTCTGAGTGATGGGATTGTTGTTGTTGGTGGTGGTGGTGGTTTGCGTGTGTGTGTGTGTGTGTGTGTGTGTGTGTGTGTGTGTGTGTGTGTGTGCTTCTCTTTCCACATCCCCACCTCCGCCTACTACTACTACTACTACTATTACTCTCTCTTCTCTCTGTCTGTCTGCCTCTCTCTCTGTGTCTGTCTGTCTGCCTCTCTCTCTCTCTCTCCCTGTGTGTGTGTGTGTGTGTGTGTGTGTGTGTGTGTGTGTGTGTGTGTGTGTGTGTGTGTGTTTATCTATCAAATATCACAGGCATTCACGTGTGTTTAAATTTGCATTGCCGATGGTTGCAGAAAACAAAACAACAGCGATGAACGTTGCTAACTTTGTACACAACAAAGCTCTAGGCATAGGGAAGCAGACTTTGAAAGTTTTTGGTTATTTTTTTCTTTATACGCATTGTTCACTCTACCTGTAAGTAAAGGACCAAGGCCTATACAATCAAACCATCTCTCTCACAAAAAGACTCAGCTGTAAAATGACTTCCCATTGCAGTGGAGAAACCATTGGTCATAATTATAGCTCTCACTGTTTTACTCCAGCTGTAAGCTTACAACGCCATCAACAACAACTACAACTACAACAACAGTTACACAACGATACAAAGAAGCATAAAGTATGGAAATTAGGACTTAAACCAGGTCGTCACCTAGTGCATGACAGTCAGTCGTGTCCGACTGACCATCAGAACAGCAAAGGAGGCATCTGCTCTCCTCCTGACTATCTGGGCTGGAATGTTGATTTTTGTGGAGAGCGGCTCGCCCAAGTTACATCCCCCACTCTCTCGGCCAAGAGGGTTTTTAGGACAGTCGGCGTTGGGATGGTTCCCTCAAAGGCCAACTAGCCCACAAGGCTGCAGCACTAAGAGCCAGTACAATCCCGCCTCCCAATTTCAGTCATACTCCTTCACAAAAGACTATCTCTCTCGTAAAAGACTAAGCTGTTAATGACTTTCCACAGCAGTGAAGAAACCATTGATGACACAGCTCTCACTTTGCTGTTGGCCCAACTGCAGGCTTACAGTGCCATCAACAACAAGAGCAACAACAACAACAATGACAA
>NC_134900.1:1230000-1237500 GCF_041734735.1 Babylonia areolata | reverse complement strand
GGAGGGCAGGTGGGGTGGTGTTGGGGCTGGGGGTGGTTGGAGGGCAGGTGGGGTGGTGTTGGGGGTGGGGGTGGTTGGAGGGCAGGTGGGGTGGTGTTGGGGCTGGGGGGTGGGGGGGGGGGGGGGGGGGGTTATACAATATGGAAGTGTCTGAATGACTGACAAAATAAATGACAGTCCGTCTCCTTTTGTCTGTTTCTCTCTCTGTGTGTCTTTGTATCTCTGTGTTGTCTTTGTATCTCTCTCTGTGTGTCTTTGTATCTCTGTGTTGTCTTTGTATCTCTCTGTGTGTGTCTTTGTATCTCTCTCTGTGTGTCTTTGTATCTCTCTGTCTGTGTCTTTGTATCTCTCTGTCTGTGTCTTTGTATCTCTCTCTGTGTGTCTTTGTATCTCTCTGTCTGTGTCTTTGTATCTGTGTGTGTGTGTGTGTCTTTGTATCTCTCTGTCTGTGTCTTTGTATCTCTCTCTGTGTGTCTTTGTATCTCTCTCTGTGTGTCTTTGTATCTGTGTGTGTGTGTGTGTCTTTGTATCTCTCTGTGTGTGTCTTTGTATCTCTCTGTGTGTGTGTGTCTTTGTATCTCTGTGTGTGTGTGTCTTTGTATCTCTCTGTCTGTGTGTCTTTGTATCTCTCTGTCTGTGTCTTTGTATCTCTGTGTGTCTGTGTCTTTGTATCTGTGTGTGTGTGTGTGTCTTTGTATCTCTCTGTGTGTGTCTTTGTATCTCTCTCTGTGTGTCTTTGTATCTCTCTGTCTGTGTCTTTGTATCTGTGTGTGTCTTTGTATCTCTGTGTGTGTGTCTTTGTATCTCTCTGTCTGTGTCTTTGTATCTCTCTCTGTGTGTGTCTTTGTATCTCTCTCTCTCTCTGTGTCTTTGTATCTCTCTCTCTCTCTGTCTTTGTATCTCTCTCTCTCTCTGTCTTTGTATCTGTGTGTGTGTGTGTGTCTTTGTATCTGTGTGTGTGTGTCTTTGTATCTCTCTCTGTGTGTGTCTTTGTATCTCTCTCTCTCTCTGTGTCTTTGTATCTCTCTCTGTGTCTTTGTATCTCTCTCTATCTCTGTTTCTCTGTTTCTTTCTTTTCGGCTTTCTTTTTCCATGCTGTAAGAAGGCAACAACACATCAATGTAAATGAACGGATTTTACCAATGCCACCCCGAGAAATGTGTATAATAACGTATTTTCATTGAACCTTCAGTTGAGTGCCAATGTTACTGGTAGTTTAGAATGTCTGACGTGCCTAGAGGTAACGCGTCCGCCCAAAAAGCGAGAGAATCTGAGCGTGCTGGTTCGAATCACGGCTCAGCCGCCGATATTTTCTCCCCCTCCACTAGACTTTGAGTGGTGGTCTGGACGCTAGTCATTCGGATGAGACGATAAACCGAGGATCCGTGTGCAGCATGCACTTAGCGCACGTAAAAGAACCCATGGCAATAAAAGGGTTGTTCCTGACAAAATTTTGTAGAAAAATCCACTTCGATAGGAAAAACAAATAAAAAAAATACTGCATGCAGGAAAAAAAAAGTCGGGTGTGTGTGTGTGTGTGTGGGGGGGGGGGGGCTGTAGTGTAGCGACGCGCTCTCCCTGGGGAGAGCAGCCCGAATTTCACACAGAGAAATCTCTTGTGATAAAAAAAAAAGAAAAAAAAAGAAAAGAAAATACAAAAAACAACAACAACCAAAAAAACCCAAAAAACAACAACAACAACAAAAAACAAACAAACAGTATGCTTAATCTGGAAAAAATGACCTCATACTTTAATAAGAAAAAGTATTAAATGTACTAACCGTGTTTAAAAGGAAGTCACCACATAGTGTGTGAATGAACTGTTGGATAACCCTCTCCCTCTTCCCCCATCCCTCTTCCCCCATCCCTCTTCTCCCATCCCTCTTTTCCCATCCCTCTTCTCCCATCCCTCTTCCCCCATCCCTCTTCTCCCATCCCTCTTCCCCCATCCCTCTTCTCCCATCCCTCTTTTCCTATCCCTCTTCTCCCATCCCTCTTCCCCCATCCCTCTTCTCCCATCCCTCTTCCCCCATCCCTCTTCCCCCATCCCTCTTCTCCCATCCCTCTTCTCCTATCCCTCTTCTCCCATCCCTCTTCCCCCATCCCTCTTCCCCCATCCCTCTTCTCCCATCCCTCTCTTTCCCCATCCCTCTTCCCCCATCCCTCTCTTTCCCCATCCCTCTTCTCCCATCCCTCTTCTCCTATCCCTCTTCTCCCATCCCTCTTCTCCCATCCCTCTTCTCCCATCCCTCTTCCCCCATCCCTCTCTTTTCCCATCCCTCTCTTTCCCCATCCCTCTTCCCCCATCCCTCTCTTTCCCCATCCCTCTTCCCCCATCCCTCTCTTTTCCCATCCCTCTCTTTCCCCATCCCTCTTCCCCCATCCCTCTCTTTCCCCATCCCTCTTCCCCCATCCCTCTCTTTCCCCATCCCTCTTCCCCCATCCCTCTCTTTCCCCATCCCTCTTCCCCCATCCCTCTCTTTCCCCATCCCTCTTCTCCCATCCCTCTTTTCCTATCCCTCTTCTCCTATCCCTCTTCTCCCATCCCTCTTCTCCCATCCCTCTTCCCCCATCCCTCTTCTCCCATCCCTCTCTTTCCCCATCCCTCTTCCCCCATCCCTCTCTTTCCCCATCCCTCTTCTCCCATCCCTCTTCTCCTATCCCTCTTCTCCCATCCCTCTTCTCCCATCCCTCTTCTCCCATCCCTCTTCCCCCATCCCTCTCTTTTCCCATCCCTCTCTTTCCCCATCCCTCTTCCCCCATCCCTCTCTTTCCCCATCCCTCTTCTCCCATCCCTCTTCTCCTATCCCTCTTCTCCCATCCCTCTTCTCCCATCCCTCTCTTTTCCCATCCCTCTCTTTCCCCATCCCTCTTCCCCCATCCCTCTCTTTCCCCATCCCTCTTCCCCCATCCCTCTCTTTCCCCATCCCTCTTCCCATTCCCTGATGTGTATGTATGTATGCCTATGGCTGAACCATATTAAACCAGCTGAATCTGATTCTGAATCTTTGTCTCTGTCGCCCTGTTTTGGGGTGTTTTTAAAAAAAAAAAATTTTTATAAATAATTTTATTTGTATTTGTATTTCTCTTTTTGTCACAACAGATTTCTCTGTGAAATTCGGGCTGCTCTCCTCAGGGAGAGCGCGTCGCTACACTACAGCGCCACCCTTTATTATTTTTTTTTCCCTGCGTGTAGTTTTATTTTTTTCCTATCGAAGTGGATTTTTCTACAGAATTTTGCCAGAAACAACCCCTTTGTTGCCGTGGGTTCTTTTACGTGTGCTAAGTGCGTGCTAGCACACGGGAGCTCGGTTTATCGTCTCATCCGAATGACTAGCGTCCAGACCACCACTCAAGGTCTAGTGGAAGGGGAGAAAATATCGGCGGCTGAGCCGTCATTCGGACTAGCGCGCTCAGATTCTCTCGCTTCCTAGGCGGACGCGTTACCTCTAGGCCATCACTCTTCTCTCTCTCTCTCTCTCTCCCCTCTCTCTCTCCCTCTCTCTCCCTCTCTCTCTCTCCCTCTCTCTCTCTCTCCCCCTCTCTCTCTCCCTCTCTCTCTCTCTCTCTCTCTCTCTCTCTCTCTCTCTCAGGGGTTGGGGTTGTGGGTTGTGGGGGTGTACAAGATGGAAGACCCAGAACGGACTGTGTAACTGACTGACAGAGTATCTTGTCTGTCTGTCTGTCTCTTTCCGTCTGCCTGTCTGTCTGTCTCTTTCCGTTTGTCTGTCTGTCTCTTTCCGTTTGTCTGTCTGTCTCTTTCCGTCTGTCTGTCTGTCTCTGTGTCGTTCTCTATCTTTGTGTCTCTGTGTCGTTCTTTCTGTCACCCCTCTCTCTCTCTGTGTCACATGGGGTGGGGGTTGTGGTGGTGGTGGTGGTGGGGGACGGGGGTATGGAAGTGCTTGACTGACTGAAAGATTGAAACGACTGACAGCAGGGTCAGGTGGAGGGGGAGTGGGGGGGGGGGGCTGGAAGTGGGTGGGGGAGGAGAAGGGGGAGGGAAGGAAGGTGTGAAAGAGGACAGACAGCTCACAAAGACAGAAGCAACAAAAAAAAGTCTCTTCTTCATAAATATGATTATGCCAACATATACAAACACTCACTCGCTCACGCACACACACACACAATACACACACACACGCACGCACACACACACACGCACGCGCGCACGCACGCACACACACACACACATGCCCACCCACACATGATAATATCATGTACATACATGCTGTGTCAGCCTTTCTGTTCTCTCATTGACTCTCCGTCTCTTGTTTGCCTTTACATCTCTCTGCCCCCCCCCCCCTCCTCCCCCTCTCTCTCTGCCTTTATATCTCTCTGCCCCCCCCAACCCCCTCTCTCTCTGTCTGTACATCTCTCTGTCCCTCTTTTTATCTGTCTGTCTTTCTCTGTCTCTATGTCTCTCCCTGTCTCTCTCACTCTGTGTGTGTTTGTGTCCATCTCTTCCTCTCCTCTCCTCTCTCTCTCACTCTCTCTCCCCCCTCTCACTCTCCCCCTCTCTCTCTTTCTCTCTCTCTCCCTCCCTCTCTCTCTCCATTTCTCTCCCTTTCTCTCTCTCTCCCCTCTCTCTCTCTCCCTTTCTCTCTCCCGCCCTCTCTCTCTCTCCCCTCTCTCTCTTTCACTCTCCGTCTCTCTCTCTCACTCCCCCCTCTCTCTCTATCCCCCCCTCTCTCTCACCACTCTCTTTCCACCTCTGTCTCCCCTTCTCTCTCCCTTACTTAGTCTCTCTCTCTCCCGCCCCCCCTCCCATCTCTCTCTCCCTCTCTCTCTTTCATAATCTTTCCACCCACACAAGAGCAAACACAAATAGACGGTGACGCACACGGCAAACTCGGCTGCCTTCGGGGACGAAGGGGATGACGGTGAGAGAGAGAGGAGGGGGGGGGAGAGAAAGAGTGAGGGGGAGGGAGAGAGGGGGGATAAAGAGGGGGAGAGAGGGGGGAGAGAAAGGGGGAGAGAGAGGGGGGAGGGAGAGAGAGAGAGGGAGGGAGAGGGGAGGGGGCAGAGAGAGAGAGGGGAGAGAGAGAGAGAGAGAGGGAGGGAGAGAGAGAGGGGAAGAGAGAGAGGGGAGAGAGAGAGAGAGAGAGAGAGGAGAGAGAGAGGAGGAAGAAAGAATGACAGACAGACAGACAAGCAGACAGACAGATAAAGGTGGAACTGAGACAGGTGTTTGTGTCTTTGTTGGCCATCTCACTTTGTCCCCCTGACCCCCCGCACCCCCCGACCCCCCTCCCACCCGCCCCGCACATCCCCCACCTCCCCACCCTTCCCTTATAACGAAGAACAAAAACAACATGACATCTTTACCCCACAGTTGTTGTTGTTGTTGTTGTTGTTGTTGTTGATGGGGGTAGTGTATGGGTACGGAACTGATGTTTCCATGATACGGTCATTACATATTCTATTGTCTTTCACGTTCTCTTCTATTTCCTTTTTATTTTTTTTTTATTGTATTTTATTTTATTTTTTTAGATAGAGTGATCACATGTTTCAAAAGGGTACTTGCTATGAATGCGTTCGCACAAAAGACTCCCTCACCCACATTCTCTCTAGCTCTCACTATCTCCGTCTCTGGCTCTGTCTCTCTCTCTATCTGTGTGTGTGTGTGTGTGTGTGTGTGTGTGTGTGTGTGTGTGTGTGTGTGTGTGTGTGTGTGTGTGTGTGTGTGTGTGTGTGTGTGTGTGTGTGTGAGTGTGTACTCTTTCTGTGTGTTTTATCTCTCTGTGTTTCTCTCTCTGAGTCTCTCTCTCTCCTCTTCTTTTTCTTCTTCTTCATCTCTCTCTCTCTCTCTCTCTCTCTCTCTCTCTCTCTCGTCTAAAATCGCACTGTGTAAATAGACGTTAAATCTAAGAACACACACATACACACACACCCAGTCTTGTACAAATACCACCGTTGAAAAATGGGGGGGAAGAGGAGGGGATGGGGGTTGGGGTGGGGGAGAGGAGGAGGGAATAAAGGTGGGAGGGTGCGGGGGGCGGTGTGGGGGATGGGGGGCGGGGGGGGTGGCTGATCGCTTTGCGACTTCGTATCTCCATCTGGACCTGATGGCAGCCTTGGATCCCGCTGGAACGAATCGGACAGCCAACTTTACAGACGCCGCTGTTTTTTTTTTTTTTTTTTTTTTTTGGGGGGGGGGAGGGCGTGGGGGGGGGATTCACCCGAAAGCTAAGCCGATTTTTCAAATGCGCACACACACACACACACACACACACACACACACACACACACACACACACACACACACACACACGTCTAAAAACACTTATAGTGAATAGACGTTAAACTGAAGAAAACACACACACGCATGCACGCACTCACGTACGTACGCACACACACACACACACACACACACACACAACCACCCCCCGTCCCCTCCCCACCTCCCCCGCACACACACACTAATATGACCGCCTTCAGTTTCTTCTCAAACCGAATCAAACTGAGAGTCAGATTATAAATAAACCGTCACTGTCTAAATCAGTGATGTAAAGATTGAACTTAGTTGATTGACTGCCTCAAGAAATGTTGGACCCACCCGTCTCTCCCTACAGTATCTTCTGGCAAACAGCACTGGTGTCCCTGTGGCCCGGTCAGCGCGGACCCTTGGTGCCTGTCTGGACCGCTGTCTTGTCCTTTCATCAACGCATTTTCAGGTGTGTTTTTTTTGTTTTTGTTTTTTTTTTCTCGAAGAATTAGTTCCATTTCCAAGGCCTGACTCAGCGCGTTGGGTTACGCTGCTGGTCAGGCATCTGCTTGGCAGATGTGGTGTAGCGTATATGGATTTGTCCGAACGCAGTGACGCCTCCTTGAGCTACTGAAACTGAAACTAGTTCCATTTCGCCATTACTTGGTTACTGAAGAAGCAACCAAAACATTAAGTCTGTACTTTTTTCTTCTTTTTTTCTCCCCAGGGGTTGATTACTGTAACTCTGTTCGTGTCGGCATGTGGAGTGATGGCCTAGAGGTAACACGTCCGCCTGGGAAGCGAGAGAATCTGAGCGCGCTGGGTCTAATCACGGCTCAGCCACCGATAGTTTCTCCCCCTCCACGAGACCTTGAGTGGATGAGACGATAAACCGAGGTCCTGTGTGCAGCATGCACTTGGCGCACGTAAAAGAACCTACGGCAACAAAAGGGTTGTTCCTGGCAAAATTCTGCAGAAAAATCCACTTCGATAGGAAAAAAAAAACTACACGCAGGAAAAAAATACAAAAAAAAAGAAAAAAAAAGAGGGTGGCGCTGTAATGTAGCGACGCTCTCTCCCTGGGGAGAGCAGCCCGAATTTCATACAGAGAAATCTATTGTGATAAAATGAAATACTAATACAAATACAAATACAAAAGAAAGAAAAAAGAAAACAGTGAAAAAAACAACAACAGCAAACAAACAAACAAATAAGAATTCATTTGACAAACTTTAAAAGAGTTCGGAAACAAGGTTGCTCGACTTATTTTCAGATCCTCCAAATTTGAACATGCT
>NC_134900.1:1217500-1220000 GCF_041734735.1 Babylonia areolata | reverse complement strand
AAAGACGTGACGATGAGAGAACTGGTAGGAGGGAAAAGACGTGATGATGAGAGAACTGGTAGGAGGGGAAAAGACGTGATGATGAGAGAACTGGTAGGAGGGGCGATGGCCTTGATGGAAAAGATGATGGCTGTCCTCAAACAGTGGCTGTATAATAATCATGACAATCGCTTCTCTAGATCGTAGGAGACAGAATTATCTATTTGTAGATTTTAGTAGCAGGGAAATCGCGCAGGACACTGTCGCAATACATACATACATATATATATATATCTAAACAAAAAGCAACACTGGTTTAATAACACACATAAGATGGTATTATACCTTCAGACACAAACACTGACAGACAGACTCTCTCTCTCTCTCTCTCTCTCTCTCTCACTGTGTTCCCCTCTCTCTTCATGTCTCTGTCTCTCTCTGTCTCTGTTTTTTCTTCTGCCTGTTTCTGTCTATCTTATCTCTGTTTCTCTCTCTCTCTCCCGCCTTCTCTCTCTGTGTGTCTGTCTGTCTGTCTGTCTTTCTTTGTATATGTCTGTGTTTTTTTCTCTGTCTCAGTCTCTGTCTCTGTCTGTCTGTCTGTCTCTCTCTCTCTGTCTCGCCCTCCCTCCATCTTTCGGTATCTGTCTGTCTGTGTGTATCTTTTTCCTCTGTCTCGTCTCTGTCTGTTCCTTTCTGTACTGTCTGTCTATCTCTGCTCGTTCTCCTCTCTCCTCTTGTATCTGTCTGTGTATCTCTGCATCTTCTCTGTCTCTCTCTCTGTACTCTGTGTATCTCTGCATTTCTGTGTCCTCTTCTCTGTATCTGTCTGTGTATCTCTGCATCTTTCTCTGTCTCTCTCTCTGTATCTGTCTGTGTATCTCTGCATCTTTCTCTGTCTCCTCTCTCTGTATCTGTCTTGTGTTTTCTCTGTATTCTCTCTCTGTCTCTCTTCTCTCTCTCGTATCTGTCTTGTGTGTCTTCTCTCCTCTCTTATCTCTCTCTGTTCTCTAGTATCTGTCTGTCTGTTCCCTTTCTCTCTCTCTCTCTCTGTATCTGTCTGTCTGTGTGTCCTCTCCTCTCCTCTCTCTCTTCTGTCTGTCTGTGTCCTCTCTCTCTCTGTCTCTCTGTATCTGTCTGTCTGTGTGTCTCTCCTTTCTCTCGTATCTGTCTGTGTGTCTCTCTTCTCTTCTCTTGTATCTGTCTGTCTGTGTGTCTTCTTCTCCTCTCTGTATCGTCTGTCTGTGTCTCTCTCTCTGTCTCTCTGTATCTGTCTGTCTGTGTGTCCTTCTCTCTCTGTCTCTCTGTATCTGTCTGTCTGTTCCTCTCTCTTCTCTCTGTATCTGTCTGTCTGTGTGTCCTCTCTCTCTCTGTCCTCTTACGTCTTCTGTGGTCCTCTCTCTCTCTCTCTGTATTGCTGTCTGTGTGCTCTTCTGTCTTCTATCTGTCTGTCTGTGGTCCTCTCTCTGTCTCTCTGTATCTGTCTGTCTGTGTGTCCTTCTCTCTGTCTCTGTACTTCTGTCGTGTCCTCTCTCTCTGTCTCTCTGTATCTGTCTGTCTGTGTGTCTCTCTCTCCTCTGTCTCTCTGTACTTCTTCTGTGGTCCCTCGTCTCTCTGTCTCTCTGTATCTGTCTGTCTGTGTGTCCTCTCTCTCTCTGTCTCTCTGTATCTGTCTGTCTGTGTGTCTTCTCTCTCTCTCTCTGTCTCTCTGTATCTGTCTGTCTGTGTGTCCTCTCTCTCTCTCTCTGTCTCTCTGTATCTGTCTGTCTGTGTGTCCTCTCTCTCTGTCTCTCTGTATCTGTCTGTGTGTCCTCTCTCTCTCTGTCTCTCTGTATCTGTCTGTCTGTGTGTCCTCTCTCTCTCTCTCTCTGTCTCTCTGTATCTGTCTGTCTGTGTGTCTGCCTTCTCTCTGTACGTCTCTCTCACTCTTTGTCACCCTCAGACAGAGAGACAGACAGACGGACAGATCAAGAGAGACTAAGAGACGCCGGCGCACAGACAGACAGACAGAGACAGAAACAGCAAAAGAAAAAGAAGAAGAAAAAATGGCAAAGAGAGAAGGCAGAGACATAGGAACATAGGGAACAAAACCAACCTTTTCATGGAGATATCGATTGTGTGAAGATACATTACTGAATAATAACACGATAATAATATTTATGTCCCTTCCTCTCTCCCTCCTCCTCCACCTCCTTCTTCTTCCCCTCCTCCTTCTCCTCCTCCCTCTCCTCCTCCTCCTCCTTCTCCTCCTCCACCTCCTTCTCCTCCTCCACCTCCTTCTCCTCCTTTTCCTCCTCCTCCTCCTTCTCCTCCTCCTCCACCTTCTTCTTCTCCTCCACCACCTCCTTCTCCTCCTCCACCTCCTTCTTCTCCTCCACCACCTCCTTCTCCTCCTTCTCCTCCTCCACCTCCTTCTTCTCCTCCACCACCTTCTTCTCCTCCACCTCCTTCTCCTCCACCTCCTTCTCCTCCTCCACCTCCTCCTTCTTCTCCACCTTCTCCTCCTCCTCCTTCTCCCTCTCCT
>NC_134900.1:1202500-1205000 GCF_041734735.1 Babylonia areolata | reverse complement strand
ACTACTACTACTACTAATAATAATAATATGGTAACGGACAATATGCAAGTGGCAAAAGCGAAATATACCTGGTCAGTGATTAATAACCAGAAATACAGCATACTTTATACCAGCAGTCTGGTGGTTTTGAACGGCCTGAGTTACTATATACAGTAACATGACGCAAAGATCTTCCTCTTATGCTGCTGCTGCTGTTGCTGGCTGCGACCACACACGATGTTCGGAGGTCGTTAACGCTGTTTCCCAGTTTCCCACCAACTTGCTTGTGATCGAATTTCATCAATAAACTTCCCTCCCTCCCTCCCTCCCTTCTTCCCTCTCTCCATCCCTCAGCACCCCAAAAAGAAATTCTTGGCATACAAAAACAACTTTGAGCATCCACTGAATGAGGCTCGATAATATTTCTGTCTGGATGCAAAAGTATTTCTTTCTTTCTTTCTTTCTTTTTCTTTGCCTGCCAGGAATAATATGCCGAATATTATTATGCAAGCGATGGTGACCTGGTTCTATTTCGTCGCAATCAGTTAAAAGAGTTTTGTCCCTTAAAACGTTCCCGTACTATACGTCCCTAGCTATCCGTCTATGGGATTGGAACCTGGGGACACACGCTTCCTATAGGAAGGAGGGGAGGGAGCATTACTTAGTACTACAACGAGGCCACCACCAACAAGACAAGAGCTAAGCGGGGCAGGTACCATCTGCTCCAATCCAATGCGGCAACACTGGACAAGGCAACCTTCTTTTTTTCATGCATGCAGCACAGTGTTTTGATGATGTACAGAGGAGGGAGAGAGGTGGTGGTGGGTGGTGGGTGGTGGTGGTTTGTGACAGTTCCACCTGTTACCCTCCCAGCTTAGCCAACAGATGGCAGGACACAGGTTTTTCTGTATTACCACTGGCTCCGTGCGCCAGGTAATTCATTGATGGCAGCGGCATGCAGACCTGCTGTTGTGCTCGTGCTCCTTATTATTATTATTTTTTTAGTGTGGAATGTGTGGGTCTGTCTGCTAGGAAGGGTGTATGTGTCATGTGTGTGTGTGTGTGTGTGTGTGCGTGTGTGTGTGTGTGTTTGTGTGATGTGTGTGTGTGTGTGTGTGTGTGTGTGTGTGCGTGCGCGCGCGCGTAAAAATTTGATGTCACTCTGTGATGAAAACAGGTATGGAGTCATGAGTCGATATTGTATTTTGAGACCATTTGACTTTGCATCCCCCCCCCCCCCGACCTCCCCTCGCGCCCCCCGCCCTACCCTCACCGCCATTTCACGCTGGGGGAAGGGGTGGGGGAGGTAGGCTGTGTGTGTGTGTGTGTGCGTGTGCGTGCGTGCGTGCGTGTAACTGCAACCTGACTAAATGACACAGGAAACTAATGCTAGACATCCAAAGGCAGCTGTGTCGGTCGGTTCTTCCCACATGAGGTAGGCAGCCTGTCGTTAGCAGCTGGTGACTGCTGTGTTTTGTAAAGCGCTTATAGCTTGGTCTCTGACCCAAGATAGGCACTATATAAGTTTACATATAATACCATTTCTCACACACAATACCTGTCATCTTTGACAAAAAAAATTGATTCATTTTCCACGACGCTTTATGAATACGTCTGAAGCAGAAGAAGAAGAAGTAGTAGTAGTAGTTGCAGCAGCAGTAGTAGTAGTAGTAGTAGTAGTAGTAGCAAGGCTCAAGTTAACGTATTTCCAGTTTAAATGATACTAGAGAAGGGGAAAAAGGGTGTGGGGGTATAAGGAAACTGACGGGACGGGAGATGAAGAGTGGTACATTCAGAATATACCTGAGAATACATACAGAATATACCTGAGAATACATACAGAATATACCTGAGAATACATACAGAATATACCTGAGAATACATACAGAATATACCTGAGAATACATACAGAATATACCTGAGAATACATTCAGAATATACCTGAGAATACATTCAGAATATACCTGAGAATACATACAGAATATACCTGAGAATACATACAGAATATACCTGAGAATACATTCAGAATATACCTGAGAATACATACAGAATATATCTGAGAATACATACAGAATATACCTGAGAATACATACAGAATATACCTGAGAATACATTCAGAATATACCTGAGAATACATACAGAATATACCTGAGAATACATACAGAATATACCTGAGAATACATACAGAATATACCTGAGAATACATTCAGAATATACCTGAGAATACATACAGAATATACCTGAGAATACATACAGAATATACCTGAGAATACATTCAGAATATACCTGAGAATACATACAGAATATATCTGAGAATACATACAGAATATACCTGAGAATACATTCAGAATATACCTGAGAATACATTCAGAATATACCTGAGAATACATACAGAATATACCTGAGAATACATTCAGAATATACCTGAGAATACATTCAGAATATACCTGAGAATACATTCAGAATATATCTGAGAATACATACAGAATATACCTGAGAATACATACAGAATATACCTGAG
>NC_134900.1:1192500-1197500 GCF_041734735.1 Babylonia areolata | reverse complement strand
CAAAACCAAAAGGCCTCCAAGGTTGGAGAAAGGGCCCTTTGGAGGCGAACCACCCCGGAAAAAAAGATTAGAGCGGCACACACAAAGGGAGAGGCTTGGGCGAGAGAGAACCAAAATAGAGAGAGAGGGTTGGCGGGACACAACAAAAAGAAAAATTAAAAAAACACCACACCGGGGAGGAGTACTTAAGGAATTCAAGGACACCCGGAGAAAAGAAAGAAGGGCTAAGGAGACGGCGGTTTTAACCATCCGAAAAGAAAGGGCTTAGAAAGGACAAAGAGCCAGCCACCATGGGGGGAAAAAAAAAGAAAAAGGAGGAGGAAGGAAAGGGAAAAAGATAAAAAAAGAAAAACAGGAACAAAGCCAAAACAAAAAGAAAAAAGGGGAAAGCCGGAACCACACAACCAGGGGAGGGAGGGCTTGGGACGGAGCCACCGGGAGGGGGGGAGGGGGGGGGGGTTGGATGGGGGGGGGGGGGGGGGGGGGGGGGGGGGGTTGGGGCGGGGGACAAACCATTACGGGGGGTTTTTTTTGGGGACAAGGCCCCCGCCCATGGGCTTGGGGCCCCCGGTTTCCTCCTTGTCAGAAAGATAAGAGGTCTTGGGGCGTGCCCCGGGGGGGGGGGTTGGGGCAAAGAGAGAGAGAGAGGAGAGAGAAAGAGACACCCGCGGGGGAGAATTTTTAAAGGACAGGGACAAAACAACCAGGAGAGGAGGGGGCTTTGGTGCAGAGAACACAAGAGGGAGGGCTTGGGTTTTTGCGCTCCCCCGGGAGAGAGAGAGAGAGGGCTTAGAGAGGACAGAGAGACACACACCAGGAGAGAGAGAGAGAGAGAGGACAGAGAGACACACCAGGAGAGAGAGAGAGGGCTCAGAGAGGACAGAGAGACACACACCAGGAGAGAGAGAGAGAGGGCTTAGAGAGGACAGAGAGACACACCAGGAGAGAGAGAGAGAGGGGCTTAGAGAGGACAGAGAGACACACCAGGAGAGAGAGAGAGGGCTTAGAGAGGACAGAGAGACACACACCAGGAGAGAGAGAGAGAGGGCTTAGAGAGGACAGAGAGACACACACCAGGAGAGAGAGAGAGAGGGCTTAGAGAGGACAGAGAGACACACCAGGAGAGAGAGAGAGGGCTTAGAGAGGACAGAGACACACCAGGAGAGAGAGAGAGAGGGCTTAGAGAGGACAGAGAGACACACCAGGAGAGAGAGAGAGGGCTTAGAGAGGACAGAGAGACACACCAGGAGAGAGAGAGAGGGCTTAGAGAGGACAGAGAGACACACACCAGGAGAGAGAGAGAGAGGGCTTAGAGAGGACAGAGAGACACACCAGGAGAGAGAGAGAGAGGGCTTAGAGAGGACAGAGAGACACACACCAGGAGAGAGAGAGAGGGCTTAGAGAGGACAGAGAGACACACCAGGAGAGAGAGAGAGGGCTTAGAGAGGACAGAGAGACACACACCAGGAGAGAGAGAGAGGGCTTAGAGAGGACAGAGAGACACACACCAGGAGAGAGAGAGAGAGAGGGCTTAGAGAGGACAGAGAGAGACACCAGGAGAGAGAGAGAGGGCTTAGAGAGGACAGAGAGACACACACCAGGAGAGAGAGAGAGAGAGGGCTTAGAGAGGACAGAGAGACACACCAGGAGAGAGAGAGAGGGCTTAGAGAGGACAGAGAGACACACCAGGAGAGAGAGAGAGAGGGCTTAGAGAGGACAGAGAGACACACCAGGAGAGAGAGAGAGGGCTTAGAGAGGACAGAGAGACACACACCAGGAGAGAGAGAGAGGGCTTAGAGAGGACAGAGAGACACACACCCAGGAGAGAGAGAGAGGGCTTAGAGAGGACAGAGAGACACACCAGGAGAGAGAGAGAGGGCTTAGAGAGGACAGAGAGACACACACCAGGAGAGAGAGAGAGAGAGAGGGCTTAGAGAGGACAGAGAGAGACACACCAGGAGAGAGAGAGAGGGCTTAGAGAGGACAGAGAGACACACACCAGGAGAGAGAGAGGGCTTAGAGAGGACAGAGAGACACACCAGGAGAGAGAGAGAGAGAGAGGGCTTAGAGAGGACAGAGACACACACCAGGAGAGAGAGAGAGAGAGGGCTTAGAGAGGACAGAGAGACACACCAGGAGAGAGAGAGAGAGAGAGGGCTTAGAGAGGACAGAGAGACACACACCAGGAGAGAGAGAGAGGGCTTAGAGAGGACAGAGAGACACACCAGGAGAGAGAGAGAGAGAGAGGGCTTAGAGAGGACAGAGAGACACACCAGGAGAGAGAGAGAGGGCTTAGAGAGGACAGAGAGACACACCAGGAGAGAGAGAGAGAGAGAGAGGGCTTAGAGAGGACAGAGAGACACACACCAGGAGAGAGAGAGAGGGCTTAGAGAGGACAGAGAGACACACCAGGAGAGAGAGAGAGGGCTTAGAGTGGACAGAGAGACACACACCAGGAGAGAGAGAGAGGGCTTAGAGAGGACAGAGACACACACCAGGAGAGAGAGAGAGAGGGCTTAGAGAGGACAGAGACACACACCAGGAGAGAGAGAGAGGGCTTAGAGAGGACAGAGAGACACACCAGGAGAGAGAGAGAGAGAGGGCTTAGAGAGGACAGAGAGACACACCAGGAGAGAGAGAGAGAGAGAGAGAGAGAGGGCTTAGAGAGGACAGAGAGACACACCAGGAGAGAGAGAGAGGGCTTAGAGAGGACAGAGAGACACACCAGGAGAGAGAGAGAGAGAGGGCTTAGAGAGGACAGAGAGACACACACCAGGAGAGAGAGAGAGGGCTTAGAGAGGACAGAGAGACACACACCAGGAGAGAGAGAGAGGGCTTAGAGAGGACAGAGAGACACACACCAGGAGAGAGAGAGAGGGCTTAGAGAGGACAGAGAGACACACACCAGGAGAGAGAGAGAGAGGGCTTAGAGAGGACAGAGAGACACACACCAGGAGAGAGAGAGAGAGGGCTTAGAGAGGACAGAGAGACACACACCAGGAGAGAGAGAGAGAGAGAGGGCTTAGAGAGGACAGAGAGACACACACCAGGAGAGAGAGAGAGGGCTTAGAGAGGACAGAGAGACACACACCAGGAGAGAGAGAGGGCTTAGAGAGGACAGAGAGACACACCAGGAGAGAGGAGAGGGCTTAGAGAGGACAGAGAGACACACCAGGAGAGAGAGAGAGGGCTTAGAGAGGACAGAGAGACACACCAGGAGAGAGAGAGAGGGCTTAGAGAGGACAGAGAGACACACACCAGGAGAGAGAGAGAGGGCTTAGAGAGGACAGAGAGACACACCAGGAGAGAGAGAGAGGGCTTAGAGAGGACAGAGAGACACACACCAGGAGAGAGAGAGAGGGCTTAGAGAGGACAGAGAGACACACACCAGGAGAGAGAGAGAGGGCTTAGAGAGGACAGAGAGAGAACACACCAGGAGAGAGAGAGAGGGCTTAGAGAGGACAGAGAGAGACACACCAGGAGAGAGAGAGAGGGCTTAGAGAGGACAGAGAGACACACCAGGAGAGAGAGAGAGAGAGAGAGGGCTTAGAGAGGACAGAGAGAGACACACCAGGAGAGAGAGAGAGGGCTTAGAGAGGACAGAGAATCACACACCAGGAGAGAGAGAGAGGGCTTAGAGAGGACAGAGAGACACACACCAGGAGAGAGAGAGAGGGCTTAGAGAGGACAGAGAGACACACACCAGGAGAGAGAGAGAGAGGGCTTAGAGAGGACAGAGAGACACACCAGGAGAGAGAGAGAGAGGGCTTAGAGAGGACAGAGAGACACACACCAGGAGAGAGAGAGAGGGCTTAGAGAGGACAGAGAGACACACCAGGAGAGAGGAGAGAGGGCTTAGAGAGGACAGAGACACACACCAGGAGAGAGAGAGAGGGCTTAGAGAGGACAGAGACACACACCAGGAGAGAGAGAGAGGGCTTAGAGAGGACAGAGACACACACCAGGAGAGAGAGAGAGGGCTTAGAGAGGACAGAGACACACACCAGGAGAGAGAGAGAGGGCTTAGAGAGGACAGAGAGACACACCAGGAGAGAGGAGAGAGGGCTTAGAGAGGACAGAGAGACACACCAGGAGAGAGAGAGAGAGAGAGAGGGCTTAGAGAGGACAGAGAGACACACACCAGGAGAGAGAGAGAGGGCTTAGAGAGGACAGAGAGACACACACCAGGAGAGAGAGAGAGGGCTTAGAGAGGACAGAGAGACACACCAGGAGAGAGAGAGAGGGCTTAGAGAGGACAGAGAGACACACCAGGAGAGAGAGAGAGAGAGAGGGCTTAGAGAGGACAGAGAGACACACACCAGGAGAGAGAGAGAGAGAGGGCTTAGAGAGGACAGAGAGACACACCAGGAGAGAGAGAGAGGGCTTAGAGAGGACAGAGAGACACACACCAGGAGAGAGAGAGAGGGCTTAGAGAGGACAGAGAGACACACCAGGAGAGAGAGAGAGAGGGCTTAGAGAGGACAGAGACACACACCAGGAGAGAGAGAGAGGGCTTAGAGAGGACAGAGAGACACACACCAGGAGAGAGAGAGAGGGCTTAGAGAGGACAGAGAGACACACACCAGGAGAGAGAGAGAGGGCTTAGAGAGGACAGAGAGACACACACCAGGAGAGAGAGAGAGGGCTTAGAGAGGACAGAGAGAGACACACCAGGAGAGAGAGAGGGCTTAGAGAGGACAGAGAGACACACCAGGAGAGAGAGAGAGGGCTTAGAGAGGACAGAGACACACACCAGGAGAGAGAGAGAGGGCTTAGAGAGGACAGAGAGACACACCAGGAGAGAGAGAGAGAGGGCTTAGAGAGGACAGAGAGACACACCAGGAGAGAGAGAGAGGGCTTAGAGAGGACAGAGAGACACACCAGGAGAGAGAGAGAGGGCTTAGAGAGGACAGAGACACACACCAGGAGAGAGAGAGAGAGAGGGCTTAGAGAGGACAGAGAGACACACACCAGGAGAGAGAGAGAGGGCTTAGAGAGGA
>NC_134900.1:1170000-1187500 GCF_041734735.1 Babylonia areolata | reverse complement strand
GTTCACAAGGGGCACGGACGGACGTCAGCTTCATATTGAGGAGGCCGACCCCAGCTACACTACACTGTATTTGGATTTCTTTTTATCACATCACATTTCTCTGGGTGAAATTCGGGCTGCTCTCCCCAGGGAGAACGCGTCGCTACACTACAGCGCCACCCATTTTTCTTGTATTTTTTTTCCTGCGTGCAGTTTTATTTGCTTTTCCTATCGAGGTAGATTTTTCTACAGAATTTTTTTTGCCAGGAACAACCATTTTGTTGCCGTGGGTTCTTTTACGTGCGCTAAATGCATGCTGCACACGGGACCTCGGTTTATCGTCTCATCCGAATGACTAGCGTCCAGACCACCACTCAAGGTCTAGTGGAGGGGGAGAAAATATCAGCGGCTGAGCCGTGATTCGACTGAACCAGCGCGCTCAGATTCTCTCGCTTCCTAGGCGGACGCGTTACCTCTAGGCCATCACTCCATCAACATTTTGTCGGGTTTTGCTGTGTGTCCAGTCAAAACATGACGCCACTCAGCGAGACATGACATGATCATTCCCTCGTGGGTATCAGGGTGTCAGGGCAGGGTGGGGGTCTGTCACTGTTGAATGGCATCCTCATCTTCTGCAACACACATACACACGAACACGCGCGCGCGCGCCAGCACGCACACACACATACACACACACAAACTCACGCGCGCGCGCACACAAACACACACACATACATACACACACACACACACACACACACACACACACACACACGCAAACACTCAAACACACACACACACACACACACACACACACACACAAACACACACACACACACACGCCCGCACGGACGCACGCACGCACACACATACACACATACACACAAACACACGCGCGCCCGCACGCACACACACACACACATCACACATCACACACACACACGCACACATCACACACACACATCACACATACACACATCACAAACACACACACACACACACACAAACACACACACACATCACACACACATCACAGACACACACACACACACACACACACACACACACACACACACACACACACACACACACACACACACACACACACACACACACACACACACACACACACACACACACACACAAGTTTCAAGTTTTTATTATCCTTTCATTGCTATTGGAGTATGGAGGATTACTACAAAATAAACTTTTCATGCCCAGAACAAACATTTCCAAATGCACAACAATGTCACATAGAAGTTGAGAAAACACAAATGTCTTTTAACTCCAAAAGTATAACTAAGCACCATTTGCAAATCTAATCATCTTACTTACAGCTAAAATGACTTTTTTGCCTCCTTTGAGCACAATTACAAAAATTAAAAACCGATTTTGGAGACAAATATTTTTTAGGAACATATCTATTTCGTAACACCACACACACACACACACACACACACACACACACACATCACACACACACACACACACACACACACACACACACACACGCACACACACACACACTCTCTTTCTCTCTCTGTCTCTCTCTCTGTCTGTCGCTCTCTGTCTCTCTCTTTCTTTCTTTCTTTCTCACACATTCTCTCTCTCTCTCTCCCTCTCTCTCTTTCTTTCTCACAAATTCTCTCTCTCTCTCTCTCTCTCTCTCTCTCTCTCTCGCTCACACCCACCCACCCACCCACCCATTCATAACTATGACAGCCACCAACTCATTCTCTTTTTCCCCGTCCACTGCTCCTATCGACTGTCTCAGAGAGTCAGCCCTGACAAGCAAGCAAGCAGGCCCGTTCTTTTACCACCCCCGTATCCCAAGTTACACACACACACACACACACACACACACACACACACACACACACACATCCATTCTCTTCTCGCTACTAACTATCGACTCTCTCAGCACAGCCTTGGCCGAGCAAACAAGCAAACCAGCAGTTTTTGCCCTTGCCCAAGTCACCTCTGGATCTGTCTGTCTGTCTCTCTCTGTCTGTCTGTCTCTCTCTGTCTGTCTGTCTGTCTCTCTGTCTGTTGACAGCAATGAAGGCATTTAGAATGAATTTACAATACTCAAGAGGCACTTTTTTTGTTCCACAGGTTTAAGTTAGTACGCATTTTACATTGAGTTGTCGTTACGTGATCACCATAATTAATGTGTACTTTTGACCTCTTTCTAGGAGGCCGGAGGCCTGGAGATTTCAAGTTCTTGTTCTTGTTCTCTGTCTGTCTCTCTCTGTGTCTCTGTGTCTCTCTTTCTCTCTCTCTCTGTCTCTCTCTCTCTCTCTCTCTGTATCTCTTTCCATCCATTCACCAACTGTCTGCTTTACACACACCACACACACACACACACACACACACACACACCCATTCCACCTCCTGCCCCCAGTCTTTGTCTCCCTGTCTCTCTGTCTGTCTCTCTCCCCTCCCCCCTCTCTCTGTCTGTATGTCTGTCTCTCCTCTCTCTCTGTCTGCTTCTCTCAATCTCTCTCTCTGTCTCTCTCTGTCTCTGTCTCTCTGTCTGTCTGTCTCTGTCTCTCTCTTTCTCTCTGTGTGTGCATCCCCTTTCCATCCATTCACCGACTCGCGGTCTTAACCCCCCCCCACCCCACCCCCCACAAACACCTTTCCCACTCCCCACCCTACCCCATTCTCTCTGTCTCTGTCTCTCTCTCCCTCTGTCTCTCTCTCCACCCCCGCTCTCTTTCCTGCTTTCCCTGCGACCCCAATACCCACTCCCCACACCCCGTCTCTCATGACCTCACTCCCCCCCCCCACCCCCACCCCTGTCCTTAATAGTTCCAGGGCCCGGCTTCTCGTTCAGTTCAGCTCAGCTCCTGTCACCTCACGCGATATCGATCGTGATAGTATCGATCTGGATTGAGTGTGTGTGTGTGTGTGTGTGTGTGTGTGTGTGTGTGTGTTGCCAGTAGGGGCTGTTCTCACTGAGTTCAGCTGGCCCGATGAGAGAGAGAGAGAGAGAGAGAGAGAGGGTAGGGAGACAGCAGGGTGCGAGAGTGTTTTGTGTGTGTGTGGGTGTGTGGGTAGGCGTGTGGGTGGGTGTGTGGGGGAGGGCGAGGGGGGAATCAGGGGAAGGTAGGTGGGGTGGAGTTGTATGAATGCATATAGTCATAAAACCTTTAAAGTTTATAAGACACAATAAAATATTAAAACATGAGCATTTTCACGAAGAGAAGAGAAACATTCGTGAACAAATTTCGCCAGCCTTGGCTACAAGATCAGTTCACTGGGCTTTGCATTTGGACGACAATATAATTATCGATTAGGAATCTGTGTAAGTATTGTTTTTTTTGTTTTTTTTACACAATGGTGAATCTCATCTTCTAAACTGTTACAGGTATCACACAGTCTTTGTTCTTTCGGTGCATTTTTTATATCTTCCGTGTTCGATTTGTAAGTCATGGGCGCTGATTCGTAACATGGTCAGTGCTTTCCTGTGTTGTGTATTTGCTGTATTCTTTAAATACGGATTCAATTTTATAATTTGTCGCAGCGTTCTTGTAAAATTCTGATTTAGATGAACTGTTTTGTTTCCGTTTCCGAGTCCAGAATTTTACATGTGCAGTTTCAAGCTTCTTGGATATAGCATACTTTCATCTTTTAGCACAATAAGTGAATTGATTTTTCTAAACATGATCTAATCCAGTGCTAGATAATACATGGCTTCTTTTCATATGTCGTGTATACAAGTAAATTTTGAGGACGCTCTAATATGTGTATTCAATAGCCAATAACTTGACATATTATTTTTAATCAATTATTGAAACTAGCCAGGGCCTGACAAGTTTCCAATATCCACACAGATGACCCGGTAATGATCATACTGATCACTGGTGACAGAGACTATTCTGTGCATGTGGGACACAGACATCCATGCAGTATAACTCAAACAGTTTGAAACAGTGTAACGACATCAAAATCATCATCATTTCTGCACCATACGAGTGCAATGGCTGACACACAATGGGGTATTTGCAATACTCTCTTCTGCCGAGCTTTGTATAACCAGGGAAAACTTCTCGATCATTACGATGTTACGGTTACTCATCACTTGTTGCCTGATGGCCACGGGCCCCGTGTGATATTCGTCTTCTGCCGCTAGTTTGCTCGGGCGGGCGGCACACGTTTATGATGAAGGATTCATTCGTTCATTGATGGATTGAGGCTTGTGTAGAGAACTCCCTTGAATGGGGTGGAGCTTTTAGGGGAAAGGGAGGTGGGGAAGGAGGGGGTGGGGGTGGCGTGGGGGGGAGGGTTGCGGGGGGGTGGGAGTTATGATGAATGGAGCATGTGTTTTGTATGTGTGTGCGTATGATGAAGTAACTTTGACGAGAGAGAGAGAGAGATGGGGGGTGGAGGGGGTGGAAGGGAAAGGGAGAGAGAGAGAGAGAGAGAGAGAGAGAGAGAGATGGCAGTAGAGAAATAGAGAGGGAAAGAGAGAATGAGAGAGAGAGATGGCAGTAGAGAAAGACAAAAAAGAGAGAGTGAGAGAGTGAGAGAGAGTGAGTGAGTGTGTGTGTGTGAGAGAGAAAGAGAGAGAGAGTACGAGCAGGTTCATTCAAGAACTGTTGTTTGGTGAACAGAAAGACACACGCACACACGCCCGCGCGCGCGTGCACACGCACAGAGAAAGAGAGAGAGAGGGGGGGGAGAGAGAGAGAGTAGGGGAAGAAGTGTGTGTGTGTGTATGTGTTATGTTTCATTCACACGGAAGAAAAAGTCACAGAGAGAGGGAGAGAGAGAGAGTGGATTTCACAACCACACGCACACCAGATTATTCTTCAATAATGTTTTTTTTTTTTTCATTTTACTTTTTTGTTTCTCATCAGTATAAAATATATCTTACAACATCATTGTCAACAAGATACACTATCTCATTTTTTCTTCTTTTTTTTTTCTTTTTTTTTTAATCTTCTTCTTCTTCAACAAGCAACAAATCCAATACAAACAAAGAAGATGCTCAAACTCCTTCTCACTTCACCCTCAGTCAAAAAAAGGCTGTTTTTTTTCTCCCCAACCTTACTGCCCGAACAGCAACAAATTTCCAACCAAAAAAAAAACCCAGTCTGCCTTCCAGACAATAACTGTCTACAAGCCATTCCATTCCAGAGAAAAAAAGCAGCATCTTCAACAATGGAGAGTGAGAACCAGGACGTCCTTAAAAAACATAAATATTAAAAAAAAAATAATAATAAAAAAAAGAAAGAAAAAACCCCGAAAAACCAACCCCACAAAAACCCAAACCAACGCCTTCTTAATCCACACACACACACATACTTTTTTCCCTGCGCATAAAAACAAATCCTCCCCCCCCCCCCTCCCCTCAACCCTGCCTCCCCCCTCCCCGTGGTCAAAACACAAAGAAACAAATGTCCAATTTAGAAAATAAAGTGCTAAATCAATGGTGGAAAACCTGTTCTTTGGTAATATTGCAGTTAATTGTTTACTGCCTGAATTGTGCGGGTGTGAAATTATAAGGTGGTGGAGGAGGGGGTTGGGGTGGGAGAGAGAGAATAATAAAACAAAAGGATATTCTGTTTGCAAAGGGAAAAAAATTAGCCCCTCATCCTAAAAAAAAAAACACACAAAAAAACAAACAAACAAAAAAACAACAACAACAAACAAACAAACAAAAAAACCCCAAAAAACAACAACAACAACAACAACCGATGCACGCAGTGATTTTTGAAAAAGGAACGAAAATGATTACATGATAACACAAAAGAACAGTTTTCCTTAATTTGGTTTGAAAAAACAAATCTGAAGATTCCCCATTCCGAGCTTTAGTTGGAGTGGTTCTCACCAACTAAAAGAAACATACAGATTGTGAAGGACGTCCCAGTTCAGACAATGTCCAAGAGAGAGAGAGAGAGAGAGAGAGAGAGAGAGAGAGAGAGACACAGAGAGAGAGATATTTTAAAGAAAAGAAGAGATAACAAGAAGCCCCCAAACAGCAAAAGGTGATGAGCCAAGATGAATGAAGAAGCTGCTGCTTACAAGTTCTGTATTTCAATTTCGGGGCCTCGCAACACCAGAGAGATTTTGAACTTTGACAGCAACAACGTTGACAGTGAAGGTGAGACAACGTGAGTTGTGGGGGGTGGGGGGTTCGGGGGGAGAGTGGGGGGGGGGGGGGTAGGGGAAAGGGGGTGAGGGGAGGAGAAAGGTTGAAAAAAAACAACCCCAAAACAGACAACCACACCTTCAGAAGTGGTCCTGATACGATGGAGTTGGAGTGAGACAGACAAGAAGTCAGTCAACCAGCAAGAGTCCAACAGGCAAAAAAACAAAACAAAATAAAAAAACCCACAAACAACCAAAAACAAAGCGACGCTGTCTTCAAGTCACACAACTCCTCTGAACGAGGAAAAAAGCCACACCTTTTTTTTCTTTTCTTTTTTCTTTTTTTGGTTGAAACAAGACCCCAAACGCCCTTTCTTTCTTTCCACTGTGTCCAAACCCTGGGCTTCCATCTCTGTTCCTCTCTCTCTTCCCCCCTCACCTCCCATCCCCACGCCATGCCACATAGTTCTTTGGGGGGAGAAAGGGGGAAGGGGGAACGGGTTCATAAAAAAAATTCAGACAGTTTGTGCAGGAAAAAATACATTCAGCATTGAAAGCATTTTTTTTTTAAACAATGACACTGTCATTTTTCTTCTTACAGCATGAAATATTTTTTCCCCATCAAGGGAAAGTTTTTGTTTTTTTTCCCTTTTCATTTCAAAACCCATGTAGAGAAAGCATACATGTAAGAAAAGGAAAAGAAATATTCAAATAATGTAAAACAGTGGACAATTTTTACCAAAGCAAGCCAAACTTCTAATATACAACGTTTCTCTACTTTTGTCACATTCTGTAATCACGTCAGACAATCTTTAGATAATCAGTCCAACTCTGCGCGCGCGCGCGCGCGCTTGTGTGTGTGTGTGTGTGTGAATGTGGCTTCATTTGAAGGGTATATTCAGTAACTTCGGGATACAGAAATGAAAGACAGCATTCTTTCGAATCCTTTTTTTTTTTTTTGCAAACATATAGCTTACAGAGGAAATGCCCCAATGGCAAAAGAACCACTATTTTAACATCTTCTTCATTCTCCAACATTACTTGTTTGTTGTTGTTGTTGTTTTACAAGAATATAAATTTATCCTTTTTATAAAGAAAAAAGCCTGCATCATCTAATTTTGATGTAGATTTCGTATGCTACATTACCTTCTAAAAAAAAAAAAAGAAAAAAAAAGCGTAATCGACAAAAATTACAAAACTACAAACTGTAGAAACATAAAATATCGGAGGGTTATGTTTGTATATATATATATAAAACAGAAATAATTATGATGGTGGTGATCGTGAGTGAGAAATTGAATTTAGGGAGAGACGGGGTTTGTGGGGGGGAAGGGGTGTGTGTGTGTGTGTGTGTGTGTGTGTGTGTGTGTGGGGGGGGGGGGGGGTAGAAGATTATCAACCTCTTTTGTCGTTTGAAACACTGGGACTAAAAAAAAGTTCTATGCATAAGAAAATAATAATAAAAAAATTTTCAAGGACGAACATGTCGTTTGTTCTCTTCATTTAAAAGGAAAAGAAAAAAGAAAGAAAAAACAAACGTCTAGCATTCTAGTGAGCACTACATAGAAAGTGATGCTGCTTGTTTTTCTATCTCCTTGATAACACAGCGAATAACATCTTAACACAATGCACGCGGTTTGTGCCATCAACAATTAATTCTCTTGGGGAAAACCCACACAAGATGGCCGAGAGAGAGAGAGAGAGAGAGAGAGAGAGAGAGAGAGAGAGCTCATCTTCACGATCCGATGAGACAAAAGGTGGATGGACAAGACATGAGAAATGAATGAAATTCCAAAACTTCATCAAGCCAACAACAGACTGGCAAAAAACAAACATACATACATACAATAATAGCTGCCAATATGAATGCCTCCTTTTTCGAAAAAAAAAAAAAAAAAAAAATGTTGTAGTACACGGTGTTGTTATTATTACGTCAGTTATCGTCATCAGTTTGAAAGACTTTTTTCCCATTGACACACACACACACACACACATATATATATATATATAATTGTTATAATATTAAACAAACAGGCAGGACATTGGTTGTATCATCAAAATTCTCCAAACAGCTTGCTTCATAGCAAGTAGCTACTCTCACACATTATTTCTGTAGCACATTAATTTGTGGAGGCCAGAAGGTTTCAAAAAAAAAAAAAAAAAAAAAAAATCCAGCATCCACAACCTTTCTTCGCACAAGGATCTTTTTCTGTTCTTTTTTTTCTTCAGCCACTTGCATCAATAGCACAGAATGTTTTGCTGAATGTAGATTGTTTTGGCATTTTGTGCCTCTCTCTCTCTGTGTCTCTCTCTTCTTCTTCTTCTCCACACGAAACACACACACACACACACACACACACACACACACACACACTAGCAAGTTTCCCTCTCAGCTACCGAACCACACACCGAGTATTAATTAACCAACAATTTTTTTTCTCTTTTATAAAAAAAAAATCTGTACATCGGAAGACTTTGTTTCTTTCAGCGGAAAAAAAAAAGAAAAGAAAAAGAGGCTGACCTTTGGTTGATGGGTCAGGCTAAAAATGTCACAATGTCTGTGTGTGTGGATGACAATACAGTCCATCCCACTGAACAGTTCAGTCTTTGGGGGAAGAGGTGGTGGGAGGTGGTGGTGGTGGTGGGGGGGGGGGGGGGGTCATACAGGGCAAGTACACAAAAGCCACCAATGCCAAACCGTCCCACGTTGCCATTCCACACACACACACACACACACACACACAACCAACAACAAAAGTTCGTACACAAACAACTCGGTTCCACCAGCAACATCCTTTTCTTTTTCCTCAAAAACCTTTCAGGACGGAACCGTTTTATTTTTGTTTGTTGTTCTGTTGTTTGAAAAGGAGGAACGGTTTACAGGTAGGTAGGATGGAGAACCTATAACCCCCCCCCCCCCCTCTCTCTCTCCCACCCACTCACCCCCAAACCTCCACCTCCCAACAACAGGTTCCCCCTTTTCCCTCCACCTCCTCCCTCTCTCTCTCTCCTCCCTCCACCTCCTCCTACCTGTCTCTCTCTTTCTTCTAACCCTCCCCCGCCTCTTCCTCGACCTCCACCCCTTCCTCCCCCCACCCCCAAAGCAAGCAACACAAGAGTCCACATAAACAGTTTCGTGGCCTGTCCTCAAGGATTCGCAGGTCTCTCTAGTAGAAGGGCCAGGAAGGGAGAAAGGAAGGAAGGAAGAATGGAAGGGAGGGAGGAAGGAAGGAAGAAAGGAAGGGAGGGAGGAAGGAAATCGGACACCCCCCTCCTCCACCAAAAAATAAAGAAAAAATAAAGGCTTCCTCCTTCAAGGACAACACCTTGGTATTATTTCACTAACGACAACAGTTCTCCCACAAAATAGTGGGGGTGGTGGGTTGATGACAGAACCCCCCCCCCCCCCAACACACACCCCCCTTGTCCTCTTTCAAACCGGGCTGACTTGGAAGGGGGGACTGGCTTTGTCGCAGGTGGAGGAAGAGGATGTGGAATCGCTGTCACTAGCCGGAAGACCCTCATCGTCAGCTAAAGAGGAAGAGGAGGTGGGAAGGTGGTGGTGGTGGTGGTGATGATGAAGGTGGTGGGGAGATGGCGACGGGGACGGGGACAAGGGTGGGTGGTGGTGGTCGGGGTGATCGGGGTGGTCTGTGACGAGCGCCTTCTCGTAGTCGAGCAGCTGCCCCATGAAGGTGAAGTTCGGGGAGATGTTGGGCTTGCACCTCTTGACGAAGTCGTAGGCCTCGTTGAGGCACATGGACTGGCGGGACATGAGGTAGGCCACGGTGACGGTCACCGAGCGGCTGATGCCCGCCAGGCAGTGCACCAGCACCCCCTGCTTGGTCTGCCGGGCCTCGTCTGGAAGAAACACACACACCAGAGAAAAGAGGACTTGGATTAGTCTGCTGGGATGGCGGTGGTGGTGGTTGTGGATGTGCGGTGGTGGTGGTTGTGGATGTGTGGTGGTGGTGGTTGTGGATGTGCGGTGGTGGTGGTTGTGGATGTGTGGTGGTGGTGTTCGGAGTGTATTGGTTTCGTTTTGAGTTGGTGGACTGGTAGCCACAGAGAGAAAGGGGGGGGGGGGGGGTGGGAGAGAGAGGGGGGAGGGGGAAGAGAGGGAGAGGGGAGAGTGGGGGAGGGAGAGAGAGGGGAGAGAGATGGAGGGTGGGAGAGAGAGGGAGAGACAGGGGAGAGAGAGAGAGAGAGAGAAAGAGAGGAAGGGAGAGAGAGGGAGTGGGGAGAGAAGGAGAGAGAGGGTGAGAGAGGGGGGAAAGAGAGAGAGGGAGGGAGAGAGGAGAGAGAGGGTGAGAGAGGGGGAAAGAGAGAGAGGGAGGGAGAGAGGAGAGAGAGGGTGAGAGAGGGGGAAAGAGAGAGAGGGAGGGAGAGAGGAGAGAATGATGGGGGAAAGAGAGATAGGGGAGAGAGAGAGGGGGGAGAGAGGGAGAGAGAGAGAGTGGAGGAGAGAGAGACAGACAGGGGAGAGAGAGAGAGGGAGAGGGGACTTTGATTAGTCTAGGGGTGGTGGAAGGGTGTTGAAGACAGAATGAATGAATGAATGAATGAATGAATGAATGAATGGTTTATAAAATTTCATATAGGCCTTTGCCCCTCATGAAATTGGAAAGGGTGTCAGAAAACACTTTTGAGACCAGAGAGAGAGAGAGAGAGAGAGGGAGAGAGAGAGAGAGAGAGAGAGAGAGAGGGAGAGAGAGAGAGAGAACAGACACAAACAGACTTGGCACAACAGACCGACAGAGATGTAAACGAGCCCACACAGACTGTACGACTCGTGTAAATATTATTCTAACCGCAGCTTTCCTTTTTTCTTTCTTTCTTTCTTTCTTTTCTTTTTCTTTTTTTTTTTTTTTTTTTACTACAGCGCAGTTTAGTCAGTGACGCACCAAAACTCCTCATGATTTAAAACAAACACACGGGAGCGAAAAAGGAATGACGGGAAAACAAACTACTAAAAACTACTATCAGTAACAATCCTGGTTGCGATCGCCCTGCACGAAAACTCCATTAAAATAAATGCCTTTATCTTATTGTTATAGACAAAAAGAAAGGTTTCATTTGTGTTTGCACTAAAGACAGGTGGAGGGTGGTGGTATGGCGTGGTGTGGGGACGGAAGGGGGGTGGGGGTGGGTGGGTTGGTTAGGGCGGGAATGCGGTAGATAGTTTTGAATACATGCTGATAAATAAATTATTTATATACTACGTAAGTGAGACATGCTGATATTTTCGTGAGACAGAAACACAACACAACACACAACACACACAAAGAGTGAGAGAGTGAGAGATATATAATATATAGATCTCTCTCTCTCTCTCTCTCTATATATATATATATATATATATGTGTGTGTGTGTGTGTGTGTGTGTGTGTGTGTGTGTGTGTAGGACAAATGTGTGTGTGTACGCGCGCGCGCGCGCGTGTGTGTGTCACTCTGTGCGAGAGAGAGAGAGAGAGAGAGAGAGAGAGAGAGAGAGAGAGAGAGAAGCCTCCATTCGCCCCTTTATTAACCCCAACCTCACCCCCCCCCCTCCATATCCCCCTCAACCCCCACCCCCATCCTCACCCTACCCTCCTCCAACCCCAACACACCACTCCTCACCCACCCACACACACACACACTGTTTGCAGTCCCCTTTATTATTTCTCTCAGTTCCGGGCTGAGGCACTGGCAGCAAACAGCGCGGCATGTGCGACGAGAATAGCAGCACACACTGGCAGCAAGTATGCCAGCAGTATGAACGTGGAATGAATTAAGACCAGCTTGTGCGCACAGCGGGTGAGTGTAGTGTAGTGTAGTGTAGTGTAGTGCAGTGTAGTGCAGTGTAGTGTAATTTAGTGCAGTGCAGTGTAGTGTAGTGTAGTGTAGTGCAGTGTAGTGTAGTTTAGTGCAGTGCAGTGTAGTGTAGTGACTTGCATTGCCAGCTAGCAGAGACAAAGAATAGAAAGCACGTGCTCTCTCTTCCCCCCCCCCCCCCTCTCTCTCTCTCTTGCGTGCAGAGTGTACCTAGTGTAGTGTAGTGTAGTGTAGTGTAGTGTAGTGACTTGCATTGCGAGCTAGCAGAGACAGAGAATAGAAAGCACGTGCTCTCTCTTCCCCCCCCCCCCCCCCTCTCTCTCTCTCTTGCGTGCAGAGTGTACCTAGTGTAGTGTAGTGTAGTGTAGTGTAGTGTAGTGACTTGCATTGCGAGCTAGCAGAGACAGAGAATAGAAAGCACGTGCTCTCTCTCTCTCTCTCTCTCTCTCTCTCTCTCTCCTGTGTTTACAACACGTGTGTAACCAGATGTATACAGGTCGGTGACCTTACATTAAAAGTTCATGGTACTGAGCGCTGTGTGTGTGTGTGTGTGTGTGTGTGTGTGTGTGTGTGTGTGAGGGACAGACAGAGAGAAAGAGAGATAAGAGAAGTATGAGAGAGAGAGAAGCGGTGGGGGGGGGGGGGGGGAGGAAGGGACAGGGGTTTGGGAGTGCAAACTACCCGTACCACAAACCAGGCTTCGCTTCCCATATATATATATATATATATATATATATATATATATATCCACAGAGGCTGGATGAGAGAGAGAGAGGGGGGGAGAGGGAGAGAGAGAAGAAGGGATAGATGTAATGGGAAGACAGAGAGAGACAGAGAGAGAGAGACAGAGAGGTGGCGGAGCGAGAGGTGAGGGGAGGGAGGGACGGAGGGAGGGAGGGAGGCGCAGTGGGAGGAGGAGGAATGGTAAGAGGTAATAGAAAGGCAGCACAGTACAGCAACTGACAGAAGAAAAACACTGCCCCCCCCCCCCTTACCCTCCCCTCCTCCCTCCCCCAAGAGCGCTCTTATCTTTGTTGACACTGCTTGTAGAACTCGGCACAGAATGGGCGTTTACCTTGTGACCCGTTGCCTTTTGTTTTCGTTTCATTTTAAAATTAAGTTCATAATAATACTGACAATAACAATAATAATAGTAGTAATAACAATGTATTTGTGTGTGTGTGTGTGTGTGTGTGTGTGTGTGTGTGTGTGTGTGTGTGTGTGTGCACGTCTGTTAATGTATGTTTGTGCTTGCCTATGTGTGCGTATGTGTTGAGGGTAGCTATTAGGTACATATGTTTGTGTTAAAATGTGTGCATGCATTGTGTGTGTGTGTGGGGGGGGGGGGGGCATGTGTGTGTGTGTGTGTTCAGTCAGTGTGTATGTAACATTGATATAATGTGTTATGTAAGTACATGTAAATGTTTTGTAAGGCAACCAAGAGCAGATTTCTGGATAGTGTGCTGTATAGGTATCCATTATTGTTATCATTAATAATAATAATAATAATAATAATATAATGTAATAACATTATATTATTATTATTATATCATTGCTATTGCTGCTGCTAGTTAAGTGAGGGCGTTTACAATTGCTCTGTTTAAAAGGGGAGAGAAAGAAAAGGTGTTGTTATTAGGATTAAGCCACACGTTTCTTCCCCTCTCTGCCCTGGACACAGTGAATGTCAATACACTGCCCCTGGTGGCAATGAAAGGCAATGGGGCCTTCCACCTATCAACACTTCAAACTTCTTCTTCTCCTTCTTATCATCATTATGTATGTTGAGATTCGAACCCACGCCCTCAGTATTGGCAGAAGAGCTTCTATTAAAACAAACAAACAAACAAAAAAAACCTGTTCTGTCACATTCCTTACTATTAATTTTTCTTTCAGAGTTGTTATTATCATTATCATCATTATTATTATTACTGTTACTGGTGGTGGTGATGTTTTTGTTTTGTTGTTTTTTGTTTGGTGTGTGTGTGTGTGTGAGTGTGTGTGTGTGTGTGTGTGTGTGTGTGTGTGTGTGTGTGTGTGTGATCCAAGAGCCTTCTTTTTCTCTGCCACACACCCTTTCAATGCCTTCTTTGTGATGTTTACAGCTCTGTCTCATGGGACAATGGCTCTTGTGGGTGGAACAGGTCTGTATGCCAGCACTGTGGTAGTAAGATATCAGAAATCAAACTCCGCTAAAAAAAAAAAATGGAACTCCTTGTTGTTATTATACATAATAATAACAGGGACAAACTGCATGATGATCTCTAACTTAGACTGAGAATAAACTTCTGCCACAAGTCTATTTCATCTTCTATTTTCAAACTTGTGTCTACGAATAAACTCCTTGTTACAACTCTCAGTTTTGTCAAAGTTCTAAAAACTTAAATGTCTCAGAATAAACTCGTTGCCTGCAACTGGTACGGATGGATAGCACTGCGGTTATATTCAATTTGGGTGCCAGACTTGATAAAAGACTAGTCCTTTTTTTTAAATACAGAAACGAGGACTCTCACAGTGACTGCTCCTTTTAGCTGTGTTGGCGTTATCTCTCCAGCCAAGCAGCCACTGAACTCCCTCCTCCATTCTCCCCTCTCTTGCCGGCACACACACACACACACACACACACACACCTCCATCATTCCATCTGGCCCACCCCCCTTCATTCCTCCTCCCTCCCTCCCTCCCTCCTTCCTCATCCTCACCCACCTCCTCTCCCACACCCATTCTAATTCCCTGCTAGCTGAGTCTGCTCTGTGAATGTTTACAGGCCACCTCTCCCCCCGCCCCCACCCCCTCCCCCAACCTCCTTGAACCCTCCCCCCTCCCCTAGACCCTCTCCTCACCCCCCCTCCCCCCCCCCTCACCCCACATCCCAAGCCTTTCGTTCCTTGCTTCTCTGGCAGCGAAAAGACAGCTGCCCACAGATGTGGTGCGGGGAAGATGCGTGGTGTGTGTGTGTGTGTGTGCGTGTGTGTGTGTCTGTGTGTGTCTGTGTGTGTGTCTGTGTGTGTGTGTGTCTGTGAAAGCCAGAGATAAGGAGGAGAGGGGAAGCAAGGGATGAAGGCAGGAAGGAAGAAAGGAAGGAAGGAAGGAAAGAGGCAGCGCTATAGTGAGTGCAAAGAGCCATGACGATCTGGAGGAGGAGGAAGAAGAAGAGGAAGGGGAGAAGAAGGAAGAGAAGAGGAATAGAAGAAGGAAAAGAAAGAAGAGGAGGAGGGGGGTAGGGAAGAAAGAGGAGAAGGAGGAAGAAGAGGAGGAGGAGGAAGGGGGTAGGACAGAGGAGAAAGAGGAAGAGGAGGAGGAGGATGTCAAGAATGAAACGTGATGGGTTGTTTTCAGTACCGCGGATCCGGTCGTTCTCGGAGTTGTGGTTTTACTTATTGCCTGCACGTCACTTGTCCGGTTTGCTTCGTTGTAATCATACGAGCTGTACATGTACATACAAGCTGCCACTGTGCAGTGCTTGCTTTATCTTTGCTTCATGTCTTCAGTGACTGGAAAACATGGGGGGTGGGGGGTTGTTAATACGGGGGATCCTAAATTCCCAGTGCTTCGTGTTGCTGTTATAATCCAGATACAGTCATTGTTATAACCGTATTTCATTGGTCAATTCTGAAATCGGGCATGCAGCCTTTCCGGTTCCTGACGCAGAACAGAATGAGGCACAGCTCCGTCTCTCTTTGTCAGGGGCATCGCTAGAACAGGTTACCTATGTAAATGTATCTGCTTCAGAGACTCTGGACGGACCACAAACAGGTTGGTAGCAAGACCTGTAAACATTATTGCTGTCTGTACGTCTCAGGTAGGTATCGTTGACAGGGGTGACTGGTCCTGGGGCAAATTGAATGCCCGGAGTATTATAATTATCGTGAATTCATTCTCTCTCTCTCTCCCTCTCTCTCTCTCTGTTATCAAGCAATTAGCAATTTACTGATACAAAGCTTTCCAAATTAGAAGAACAATGATTATGAAGTTAAGTGACTGTGTGTATGTGTAGATATACATGAATAAGGAATGCTGGTTAATGTGTTGTTATTCATACTTCTGCAATGTTCGTTGACATCACCGGTTCATGACGGGCCATGGCCTATATTGAGTAAAATATCCGTCTCTCACTGTGTGTGTGTGTGTGTGTGTGTGTGTGTGTGTGTGTGTGTTGCTTCATGGAGCTTTCATGACAGCCTCCCAATGTAATCGATAATGTTAGAACCAGAATCAGTACTGTGGGCAAATAAAATCGATCATGGCAGAACTAGTACAGTACAGTGGGTCATAAATGTGTGTGTGTGTGTGTGTGTGTGTGTGTGTGTGTCTGAGAGTCTTGTGTGTGGTGTGATGATGGTGGTGGTGGTGGTTGTGTGTCAGTGTGTATGTGTGTGTATATATGTTATATGTGTGTGTGTGTGTGTGTGTGTGTGTGTGTGTGTGTGTGTGTGTGTGTGTGTGTGTGTGTCTGAGAGTCTTGTGTGTGGTGTGATGATGATGGTGGTGGTGGTTGTGTGTCAGTGTGTATGTGTGTGTATATATGTTATGTGTGTGTGTGTGTGTGTGTGTGTGTGTGTGTTAGAGACAGACAAGACAGAGTGAGGGACAGAGAAAAGAAAGGAATGGGAAGAAAAAAATCCTATCTTTTTTTTTTTTTTAATATATATTGTTGTTGTTGTTTTCTTTCCCTTCTTCCCTTTCCTTCTTTCCTTATGAATTGTGTGTATGTGTGTGTGTGTGTGTGTGTGTGTGTGTGTGTGTGTGTGTGTGTGTGTGTGTGTGTGTGTGTGTGTGTCCACAGCCTCCTCCGCCTACTCCTATACACGTGAACATCACTACGATTATGTATTATATGTTAAAAAAAAAGGGTGGGTGTGTGTAAAGGTGCTCAAGGAAGAGAGGGAGAGGGGGTAGTAGAAGTTTCGTGTGAGAGAGGGAGAAAGAGATAGGGAGAAATAAATAGAGACAGACAGACAGACAGAGGCAGGCACACACACACACACACACACACACACACACACACAGAGAGAGAGAGAGAGAGAGAGAGAGAGAGAGAGAGAGAGAAACAGGTACAGAGAGAGAGACAGACAGACAGAATCGATTTATTTTCAAACAGAAACAAAGACAGATACAGAGGGAGCTAACAGCAACAGAAGAGCTTCTGACGCGTTCTTAATTGATATATATATATATATATATTTTTTTTTTTGTATACGGATGATACATTCGGTAGAAGATAGTGATTAATAATTATTCTGCGCTTGAAGTATAGGGGCTCGAAATCTTTCTTTTTCTTTTATTTTGTCTTCTTTTTCTTTGACTTATATAATCCATTTCTGATTTCCACTTTTAACATGTAATGATGTATTAAACTGAATCAAAATATCTATTTGTGTGTGTGTGTGTGTGTGTGTGTGTTGCGTGATGTGGTGGTGGTGGTTGTGTGTGTGTGTGTGTGTGTGTGTGTGTGTGTGTGTGTGTGTGTGCACATTGTGTGTTCAATGTGTGTGTGAGTGGGTGTGTGAGGGAGGGAGGAGAGGGAGAGATTAGACAATTGAATCTTTCTCTCTCTCTCTCCCTCTCTCTCTCTTGTTGAGAAAATAGTATCTGTTCTAACTTCCTCTAT
>NC_134900.1:1157500-1167500 GCF_041734735.1 Babylonia areolata | reverse complement strand
AATTACACCTAGGATTATTTTTTTAAAGATATATGAATGTATGACAGTCAGTCGTGTCCGACAGTGTCCACCCCAACAGCATAGGAGGCAACTGCTGTCCCGACCATCTGGGCTTGAATTTGATTTTTAGTGGATAGTGTCTTGCCCCCAAGTTACATCCCCACTCTCTTAGCCAAGAGCGTATTTTAGGACAGTGAACGTTGGGATGGTGGTTCCCCCAAAGACCAACTAGCCCTCAAGGCTGCAGCACTAAGAGCCAGTGCATATATTGCTTTCTTGTTTGAGAGAGTCATAGTCCTTCACAAGACACTAAGCTGTTAAGTGACTCCCCACTGCCATGACGTTCTAAACCACTGATCATACAGTCTCATTTTGCTGTTGACTTAACTCAATCGTAACTGTCAGCTTTTGTCAATCCGGTGCAATCCTAGTTTGAGAGTCACAGTTCGTCACAAAAGACTAACCTGTTAAATGATTTTCCACTACAGTGCAGTTCTAAACCATTGATCTTACAAAGCTCTTACTGTGCTGTTGGCCCCCTGATCTTACAAAGCTCTGTGCTGTTGGCCCCCTGATCTTACAAAGCTCTTACTGTGCTGTTGGCCCCCTGATCTTACAAAGCTCTGTGCTGTTGGCCCCCTGATCTTACAAAGCTCTGTGCTGTTGGCCCCCTGATCTTACAAAGCTCTTACTGTGCTGTTGGCCCCCTGATCTTACAAAGCTCTGTGCTGTTGGCCCCCTGATCTTACAAAGCTCTGTGCTGTTGGCCCCCTGATCTTACAAAGCTCTGTGCTGTTGGCCCCCTGATCTTACAAAGCTCTGTGCTGTTGGCCCCCTGATCTTACAAAGCTCTTACTGTGCTGTTGGCCCCCTGATCTTACAAAGCTCTGTGCTGTTGGCCCCCTGATCTTACATAGCTCTGTGCTGTTGGCCCCCTGATCTTACAAAGCTCTGTGCTGTTGGCCCCCTGATCTTACAAAGCTCTTACTGTGCTGTTGGCCCCCTGATCTTACAAAGCTCTGTACTGTTGGCCCCCTGATCTTACAAAGCTCTGTGCTGTTGGCCCCCTGATCTTACAAAGCTCTTACTGTGCTGTTGGCCCCCTGATCTTACAAAGCTATGTGCTGTTGGCCCCCTGATCTTACAAAGCTCTGTGCTGTTGGCCCCCTGATCTTACAAAGCTCTTACTGTGCTGTTGGCCCCCTGATCTTACAAAGCTATGTGCTGTTGGCCCCCTGATCTTACAAAGCTTTGTGCTGTTGGCCCCCTGATCTTACAAAGCTCTTACTGTGCTGTTGGCCCCCAACTGTAAGCTTATGTCAATGTAGCTACAGATCTAGATACTCACCAATAAAGGCGATGGCTTCAGGGAAGAAAGAGGAGAGATTCTGCGACCAGTGATCACTGATGGGGATCTGGAGGTACTTGAAATCCCCATTGTCCTGGAACATGTTGGGCACGTTGGGCGTCACGTTGAGGATGTAGTGGATCCCGTTTTTCTTCAGCTGGCTCAGGTCCGCCGAGTTCTTGGCGTTGCCCAGGTACAGGTACGGGAGGACCTCCACAGGGAAGGGCGACATGTGAGGGGTGCTCTCCAGGTCGCCAGAGCTCTCGCAGGAGCCGTACGCTGAATCGTCCGATATTCTCAGATTGCACAGCCCCAGGATGGTATTGTCCGTCAGCTGCTGCTCTTGCGTTTGGCAGTACTCGGGGAAGCGTTCTTGGAAAGTGGAGAACCCTCCTGGAACGTTCAGAAGGAGGGGGGGATGTCAGCCCATGATTTCTCGCCATCCCACGATTTGTTCTCAATTTTGTGGGATTGCCAGAAATCGTGGGCTTTACAGAGGATTTGTTGTTGTTGTTTTTGAACCAGATGTTTTCAATATCTCATGATGCAAGGTGTGTTATTAACAACAAGTCTTGGAGTCTGTGTATACGCTGAGAGAGATAAATTTACAAGTTCACCTTTGTTGAGTTGTTGATTTTTATCCGCTATATCAATGGAAATAAATCAGTTTAAAACAATAATGCTTCGTTCCTATGAAATAATATGTACATAAAAATAGCTTGATAACGTGCAAAAAATTTTGTTTTGTTTTTCAATAAATCAGAATTATTGACAATAAAAACAGAAACAAAACCACAGGATCAGTTTATATGTTTTTTTGTAATGAACAAACATCTCCCCATCTATTCTATACCTTTCATAATTCTGTCTTGGAGACAGCTCTATATTTAGGCCAATGTATTGCAAAATTAACACCCACAAAAGAGTAAAAGAAAAAAAAGAAGAAAACATGCAAGTCATAAAAAACAAAGAGAATATTATACTCCACGACAAAACAAAATATAAAAAAAAGGAGAGGGGTCGGGGGGTGGGGGGTGGGGGGGATCAAACACGGCGAGGTACACATAGATTAACAATACTGTTCAAAGCCTCGTGGCCCTCCCCCTCCATCCAATCATTTCTCTCTACGTCTGTCAGAAGAATATATACGGAACACACACACACACACACACACACACACACACAGAGCGTGTGTGTGTGTGTGTGTGTGTGTGTGTGTGTGTGTGTGTGAGAGAGAGAGAGAGAGAGAGGAACAGGGAAATAAGATGAAGACGATGACGGCAGAGACATTAATGAGAATAAAGGTCACTGGGGTTTTTTTTGTGTGGCCCCAGATCGATCAGTCAAGTCAATCGTCTGCCTGCGGGAAAGACAGTAAGCTGCTGGTGACACAAGTGTGTTTGAATGTCAACACTTTCCTTGTGGGGCTGGGACATGAATGTATGTATCTATGTATGTATGTATGTATACATGTATGTATCGACCCAGCCTGCCGCCATCTTCCTTCTTCTCTGCTGCATGTGATTTGTGGAGTGGAGAGATTTATCCCCCCAAAATGTCATACCACCACCACCACCACCACCACCACTCCGACCTCCATTCTCATTCCTTTTTTTTCCATTGCCACCTTCGCCAGTTTTTGGGTTTTTTTTATATAAACAAATTTTTAGCGACCAATTATTATTCTTTTTTTTCCTGAATAAAATTCTTATCAACTAAGCAAATCTGTGTGTGTGTGTGTGTCAAGGGGAGGGAAGGGACCGAGGCGGGGTGAGGGGAGGGAGCGTGAAAAATAGAGGCTGATCGTGCTCGTGTACTAAACCTTCCAAACTGGCAGAACTCAGCAAAAACTGACAAATGTTAGTGACAGATATTCAGACACGTATTTTTTCGCAGAAATACATTTCTTTCGAAATCCAACCATGCCCAAAAGCCACTCAGATAATTAAATCTTTTGATTGCTATGAAACCCAGTCTATCATTGGAGTGTTTCGTGTGATGAATTAAGATGAATAACAATAAGTAGAAGAGAAGGAATATCGTAAGCTACTGCCAAACACTAACATTATAACAGGCCCACTTCATTCACAAACGATCCCATTGAGAAATGCTGTCTGTTCTGATGGCAAGGCAGACTGATTCAGGAACAAAAAGATTTTTAAAAAATCAATAGGATTTTTTTTTCACTGGCAATAAAAAGAAACCTCTGAGTCTTGAATAATGACATTTAATGCAGAGGAAAGGACAATGATAATAAAATGAAATATAAAAATATATGATCAATGAGTGCTGACTGTGTGATAAGTGTACATGGAAATTTGCGACTAAATAACCTGTCAATGGTAATGCCTTTTTTTTTTTTTTTTTTTTTTTTTTAGCAACCCAAGTTCCCACATTAGAATGAATTGTGAGGGTTAGCCTTTATCATATATATGTACTTCAAGCCTGCACCGCCATGTACATGAAAATTAACGTGTATCAGATAGATAGCTCCAGAAATTTAGGATGCTAAAAAATAATCATCATAATGATCACTATAGCCACTATCATTTGTCAAAGACGAATAAGAAGCAATGAAAAGGAAGCCTTCAGTACCTAAAAGGAAGCCTTCAGTACCTAAAAGGAAGCCTTCAGTACCTAAAAGGAAGCCTTCAGTACCTAACGGTCAGAAATGCAACCCTGCCCCAACACACCCATACTGGCCAGCTTTTCGACATTTGATTAAAAGAAAATGACAATGATTATGAAGTTTCTTTTCTTTCTTTTTTTTTTTTTTTTAAAGAACGAGTACTGATTGTGGCTGTGTTCATAAAAAAACTGGCGACTAATAATAATCTGCCAGGGATCGACAGTACAAGAACCATAAGCTGTAGGGTGACTGATTGTGTACATGAAAAAAAGCAACAACAACAACAACAAAAAACAACAACAAAAACCCCAAACTTCCGACAAATAATAACCTGCCAGGGATCGGGGATGAACAAGAAGCAAGGTAAAGTCCTGTGTTAGCACCCTAAATAAATTATGTCACCTATTTTACCGGGCAATATTTGTGCATGTATGAAACGATATTACCATTTGTAGATGTTGTAACCCATTTTCAGAGGACTTAGACTGTTCATTTTGTACCTTATTTCACCCAATTTGTTTTTGCGGATTCAGTCACTAAAACCTAACGGTACCATCATCTTGATTTTGTTTTCATTTTTCTTCCCACGAACCATGGAAACATTAAAAAAAACCCCAACAGGTAGCACCTACCGATGAGGAACGCCACCCTTCCCCCGTCCTGCCGCAGCTTCTTGACCAGCAGGCTGAGCACGCTGGAGGGGTTGGCGGCCAGGTCCGTGGTGCACTCGTCGTACATCACCACCTGCTGCGACTTGCAGCAGCGGGAGAAACGTTCCTTGGCCTCGTTGTTCTGGATCACCGTGGACAGGTTGAGGCTGCCCCTCTTCAGCCTCTTCTGCATCAAGGACGGCAGGCTGATGTTGATGGCCTGGCGGATATGGGCCTTGACGAAGTCGGCCTGGGGTCGGCAGTCCACAATGACCACCGTGCTGTTGCCGCTGCCGCTGCCTCCTCGGATCTCGTCCAGCAGTCTCTCGGGGCTAAAACAGCAGTCTTGGTGTTGGTGGGTGTCGCAGCTCATCTCGTTCACGTTGAGTAGCTCCAGAGAAGGCATCGGAAAGACAGGGGGAAAAAAGGGGTGGGGAGGGTGGGTGTGTGGGTGGGTGCTCTTCTTCTGGAGAAAGGAGCGAGTCGCCCAGTCACTTTGCTAAGTTGAGCCAGCTAAGCACATCAGCACAGATTTTTTGTTAGTTTTTTTTTTGGTTTTTTTTTAGGCGGTTGTGATGTGTGGGGGGAAATGTAGTCCAACGGTGTGGAAGACACACTCTAACACAAAACACACGCACTTACACCACCACACAAACCACCGATAAGAGAAAAAAAAGGAGAGAGAGAGAGTGTGTGAAACCGAGCTGAAATTCTCTCTCGCCAAAAAACTAGTTCCTGGAATCTTGCAAGGTTGATGTTGTTGATGTTGAGCGTTCGTTGTCTTACTTTTTTTAAAAAGTAAGGTATAGATAGAAACAACAACAAACACACACACACAAAATCACCACTTCTTCTCTCGGATTCTGTAAACGTAAAGCCTGGTTAGCACGACCTGACACAATAGTCACAAGTGGATCAGGTTGTACACTGGGGGTCTGCTTTATATTCTCCGGGGCCCCCACCCTCCCAACCTCCACCAGTCCAGTCACTCTCAGCTTGTATTAATGGCGGCCAAGCCTTCGACGTCGCTGTGTTAATGGCGGCCGACGCTCTTCCTCCCCGAGTCGTTCCTGCACGCCGCGCGCGCTGTTTCCTTTCCAACCACGGAGCTGCGCGCGCGTCTCCTGCGCGTTCAGACAGACAGAGCACAAGCGAAAAAGAAGCCCTCATTTTTTTTTCCTATGCCGTGATTGACAGGTAAACAAACACTGACCTCAATTCTCAACCAATCGGCGCTCGAGGACTGAGGAGGGGGTGGGGTGGGGGGCTTAAGCCCCGCCCCCTCCGCTGACCTTCCCTGTATATATGGTGAGGCGAATGAATAAATGCAAGTGACACAGTTCGCGGCCCGAAATATCGTCCATTGAGAAGGCTCGGCAATGACGAGATTTTCTAAAAATAGACCGCTGGGAGTGTAGGGGGGTGTGGGATGGGTAGGTTGGTGGGTGTGGGAGGGAGGGGGGGTTTCTTGTCGACGTCACATCCTATACTTGATCCACCGGCAAAAAGCTTTGGCTCGCAGCCAGTAACCTCCCCCTTCTTCCAGCACCACCACCACCACCATCTCTCCTCCCTTTGAGTTGGGGTGAAAGGCGGACGGTGTGGTATGAATGATCTGGCGCGATCGTTGAACAATGGCGAGGATTGCCGATCGTTTCATTCACCACTCTCTCTCTCTGTCTCTCTCTCTCCTCGCTGTCTCTGTTTCTCTGTCTCTGTCTCTCTCTCTCTCCTCGTTCTCCCTCTTTGTCTATGTCTCTCTCTCTCGTTTGTTCTCTCTCCTCGCTCACTCTGTCTCTCTCTCGTTCTCTCTCCTCTCTCTCTCGTCTCTCTCTCGTTCTCTCTCTCTTGTTCTCTCTCTCGTTCTCTCTCTTCTCTCTCTCATCTCTCTCTCTCCTCTCTCACTCTTTCTCATTCTCTCTCCTTTCTCTCGTTCTCTCTCTCCCCCCTCTGTCTCTCGTTCGTTCTCTCTCTCGTTCTCTCTCTTCTCTCTCTCCACTCTCTCTCACTCCACTCTCTCTCACTCTCTCTCTCATTCTCTCTCCCGTTCTCTCTCTCTCTCCTCTCTCTCTCTGTCTCTCGTTCGTTCTCTCTCTCTTTCTGTCTCTCCTTCGTTCTCTCTATCTATCTATCTATCTCTCTCGTTCTCTCTCTCCGTGTAACTTGGCCATTTATATATATGAGGCATTGAAGAGATTGAGAATAGTTACATGAATGTTGTTGAACATCTGTGTTAGATATTTTTTGGTTGGTTTGTGTTGAAGATGCATAGTGTGTCATGTAAAATCTTATTTATCTTTCTTTAATGTCACCCCCTTCAGTACGGGGCTTTGGCCTTTATCTGAATAAAAAATCGTTATCGTTATCGTTATCTCTCTCTCTCTATCCCCCCTCTCTCTCTCTCGTTCGTTCTCTCCTCCCCCCTCTCTCTCTCGTTCGTTCTCTCTCTCGTTCGTTCTCTCTCTCTCTCTCTCTCTCTCTCTCTCGTTCGTTCGTTCGTTCTCTCTCTCTCTCACTCTCTCTCTCTCTCTCTCGTTCGTTCGTTCGTTCTCTCTCTCTCTCCCACCCTCTCTCTCTCTCTCTCGTTCATTCGTTCTCTCTCTCTCTCCCTCTCTCTCTCTCTCGTTCGTTCGTTCGTTCTCTCTCTCTCTCCCACCCTCTCTCTCTCTCTCTCACTGTCGTTCGTTCTCTCTCTCTCTCCCACCCTCTCTCTCTCTCTCGTTCGTTCGTTCGTTCTCTCTCTCTCTCCCACCCTCTCTCTCTCTCTCACTGTCGTTCGTTCTCTCTCTCTCTCCCACCCTCTCTCTCTCTCTCGTTCGTTCTCTCTCTCTCTCCCACCCTCTCTCTCTCTCTCGTTCGTTCTCTCTCTCTCTCCCACCCTCTCTCTCTCTCTCTCTCTCTCCCACCCTCTCTCTCTCTCTCGTTCGTTCGTTCGTTCTCTCTCTCTCTCCCACCCTCTCTCTCTCTCTCACTGTCGTACGTTCTCTCTCTCTCTCTCGTTCGATATCTCTCTCTCATTCGTTCTCTCTCTCTCTCTCCCTCTCTCAATCTCTCTCTCTCTCCCTCTTTCTCTCTGTGTGTGTGTGTGTGTGTGTGTGTGTGTGTGTGTGTGTGTGTGTCTCACTCTCTCTCACTCTCCCACTCTCTCTTTCTCTCTCTCTCTCGTTATCTCACCTCTCTCTCTCTCTCTCTCTCTCTCTCTCTCTCTCTCTCTCTCGTTCGTTCTCTCTCTCTGTCTTTCGTTCTCTCTCTCTCGTTCGTCCTCTCTCTCCTCTCTCTCTCGTTCTTTCTTTCTCTCTCTCTCTCTCTCTCTCTCTCGTTCGTTCTCTCTCTCTCGTTCGTCCTCTCTCTCCTCTCTCTCTCGCTCTTTCTCTCTCTCTCTCTCTCTCTCTCTCTCTCTCTCTCTCTCTCACTCTCTCTCTCTCTGCCTGGTACGCAGCAAGATGAACATCAGAATTGCACGCAAGCTCCAACCAGAACATGATGGTCTCCGAGCTGTGTATGGGCCGAGAGTCACAGGATCAACCCCTGTCCGAGCCTTGGACCAGACCACCCTCCTCACAGACAAGACATCCTTGCCCGCTGGGCAGAGCACTTCAACGCCCTCCTCAGCAGGGACTCGTCCGTATCTGACGAGGCAATTGCAGCCCTCCCACAGCTACCAGTCAGTGACTCGCTAGCTGCCCCTTCCACCAAGGTCGAGACCCGGAAGGCCCTGAAGCTGACAACGTCAGGAAAAGCACCAGGAGTGGATGGAATCCAGACCGACATCTACAAGTATGGAGGCGAGGTGTTGACAGACAAGCTGACCGCCCTGTTCCAGTCTATCTGGGAGAGAGGGGAGTTCCCTCAGGATTTCAACGTTGCTTCAATTGTCCACATTTACAAAGAGAAGGGAGACAAAACATCCTGCGATAACCACCGTGGAATCTCTCTCCTCTGCATTGCCGGCAAGATCTTCGCCCGCATCATACTGAATCTCCAACACAGTCATCCCTGAAGCACAGTGTGGCTTCCGCTCAGGCAGGGGAACATGTGACACGGTGTTTGCCGTACGCCAGATGCAAGAGAAGTGCCGTGAGCAGAACAAGGAGCTCCACATGGTCTTTGTAGACCTGACTAAGGCCTTCGATACGGTGAACCGCCGTGGTCTGTGGAAGATCCTCCTAAAGTTCGGCTGCTCAGAGAGCCTAATCCAGCTGATTGCGTCATTCCACGATGGCATGCAGGCGACAGTACAGGAAAATACTGACATGTTAGATCCGTTCCCTGTGGTAAATGGAGTGAAGCAGGGCTGCGTCCTGGCACCCACACTGTTCCCCATTCTCTTTTCTGCCACGCTGATTGACGCCTTCCAAGACTGTGACCGGGGCATCTACATTCAGTTTCGCACAGATGGCAAACTTTTCAACTTGCGGCGACTCCACGTTAGGTCCAGGGTGTTTGAGGCACTGTTGAGAGAGTTCCTCTTCGCTGATGACGGCGCGCTTGCTGCACACACCCATGAGGACATGCAGTTCATTATGGACAGGATCTCAACTTCCTGCAGGCGCTTTGGACTCAACATCATCCTCAGCAAGACCGAGTCCATGTACCAACCAGTTAGCTCACAGAACGCCAGTGCCTCCCCCCCCCCCCAGCCTCCCCACCCCCACACACCCCGCCTGCAGACAAGATCAATGACACAGAGATAAAGTCAGTCGACAAGTTTTGCTACCTGGGCAGCACCCTATGCAGCAACGGAACTCTTGATGCAGAAGTAACGCTGCGCATCGCCAAGGCCAGCTCCGCCTTTGGCAGACTCAACAACAGGCTGTGGAACAACAAAGGCATCAGGCTCAGCACCAAAATCAAAACCTACAGAGCTGTTGTGCTGACCACCTTGTTGCACTGCTGTGAAACATGGACGACGTATCGCCGTCACATTCAATAACTTGAGCAGTTTCACCAGAGATGCCTACGAAACATCCTCGGCATAAAGTGGCAAGACAGGGTCTCCAACCTCCAGGTCCTAGAGAGGAGCGGCCTGCCCAGCATCGAAAGCCTGCTGATCCAGTGCCAGCAACGCTGGACAGGACACGTTGTCCGCATGACAGACAGCGGGATCCCGAAGATGCTATTGTATGGCCAGCTGAAGGAAGGCCACCGTGAACTTGCAAGGCCCTGCAAGCGCTTCAAGGACACCTTGAAGACAAACCTCAAAGCCTGTGACATAGACATCGCTTCCTAGGAAACTGATGCCCTTGACCGCTCTCGCTGGAGGATGCTGTGCTCTAGTGGCATAAAGACGTTTGAAAACAAGAGAACGCTGGCCATTAAGGAGAAGCGTGAGCGAAGGAAGCAGGGCTCAACTTCTGGAGACGTTTTCCCTTG
>NC_134900.1:1142500-1145000 GCF_041734735.1 Babylonia areolata | reverse complement strand
CTCTCCACACACAAGGTACACAACTTCAAGCCAGTGTTGCTTTCGCTACCAATTCAGCTAGCACACCAGGTAAATAAAAGGTACATTGGAACAAACCCTGACACTTGCCCCCAAAAAAGGAAGCGCCGGGCTTGCTCTTATACCTTTCTTATTTTTTACCTGTGTGCTGGTTGAATTGGTAGCGTAAGCAGCATTGGCTTGAAGTTATGTACCTTGTGTGTGGAGAGAGTTACCACTCTTTACTATTTGTGAGTTTTAGTTGGTTGTTTTGTTGTTGTTGTTGTTGTTTTTTGTTGTTGTTTTTTTGTTTTTTTTTGGGGGGGGGGGGAGGTTTGGGGTGGTGGTGGTGTTTTTTAGTCTCATTGAGGTGACTAACCCTTTCTGCACTGACTGACGAACATGCATGTCAGCAACAATCAAGGGGTTAATTATACCAACGAAAACTCAACTCTTAAACTATAGATCAACCCTAGTTGACTACTTTCTTCAAATGTTTCATGTTACAGTTATATTTAGCATATTATCACAGAGAGAGAGAGAGAACACTGAACACTGGAAATGTTTTAATGTCATTAGCTGTTAAAGCTGTAGTGACATAGTAGGTACTAATCACAACAAAATGGTGGAAAACAAAAATGGAACAGAAAGGAAAACAAAACAGAATTGAAACAACATAAACTAATAAGAGATTTGCGACACCTTGGCACTTTGTCATTAGCTTAAAGTACAAGTGACGGGGGGGGGGGGGGGGGTAATGTGCCTTTTTTTTGTCCTTCGTCTCCAAGGTTGAGAGAGAGAGAGAGAGAGAGAGAGAGAGAACAGGGGCAGACAGACAGACAGACAGACAGACGGAGATAACAGTTTCAACGAGCACGTGACCTAGAGTAAAACGGGGAGCAGTTTATCTGGGTCAATAGGACAAGTGCAGACAGTCATTTTAACACGCACGCCATAAATGTCCATATCAGTCACACTTGGTGTTTGCCCTCTAAACACATTTGTATGGGATTGGAAAATGAAACAATTAATTACAAAAAAAAGAAAGAAAGAAAGAAGAAGATAAAGATAGACCACAAATGAAATAGTATACCTCTAGGCCATTTGGCCCAGAGGTAACGCGTCCGCTTAGGAAGCGAGAAGAATCTGAGCGCGCTGGTTCGAATGACGGCTCAGCCGCCGATATTTTCTCCCCCTCCATTAGACCTTGAGTGGTGGTGTGGACGCTAGTCATTCGGATGAGACGATAAACCGAGGTCCCGTGTGCAGCATGCACTTAGCGCACGTAAAAGAACCCACGTCAACAAAAGGGTTGTTCCTGGCAAAATTCTGTAGAAAAATCCACTCCGACAGGAAAAACAAATAAAACTGCACGCAGGAGGAAAAATTTTTTTTTTAAATGGGTGGCGCTGTAGTGTGGCTACGCGCTCTCCCAGGGGAGAGCAGCCCGAATTTCTCACAGAGAAATCTGTTGTGATGAAAAGAAATACAATTCTTAATGTCATGAAACCAAAAGGTTTATAAGACACAAGTGCATAGGTAAATAAATAGAAAAAAATGGATAAATAGATAAATCAATGGATAAATAAACGAATGAACAGTGTGTGTGTGTGTGTGTGTGTGTGTGTGTGTGTGTGATCAGGACTCTGTTCATCAATATTTACATTTCTCCCCCTTCCCCCCCCCCCCGCCCCCCCACACACACCACCCCTCTCTCTGTCTCTGTCTCTCTCTGTTTCTCCCCCCCCCGCCCCCCCTCTCTCTCTCACACTCTGTGATCAGGACTCTGTTCATCAATATTAACATTTCTCCTCCCCCCCCCCACACACCACCCCACTCTCTGTACCTGTCTGTCTGTCTGTCTCTCTCTCTCTCCTTCTCTCTCAGTCTCCCTCTCTGTCTGTCTGTCTGTCTGTCTATCTCTGTGTCTGTCTCTCTATCTGTCTCTCTGTGTCTCTCTATCTGTCTTTCTCTTCCCCTACATTCCCTTCCTCCCTCTCTCCCTCCCAAAGGGTTCCCCCACACCACCGCACACACACACACACACACACACACACACACACACACCCATCGTGCCACAGCGATCCAGATGCCACCACATCCCATAACTACTCTCCACCATCACCACCATCACCACTGACATCGCTCGTCAGGTTAAATAATCCACTGTGCACGCACCCCCCCCCCCCCCCCCCCCCCCCCCCCGCCCCCCCCCCCCCCCTCCTCTTTCCGTGTCACTCACTATAGTAGGTCATCCATCTTCCCTCTCTGACAGGTTGCACGTGTAGTGATCCCTTTTCCCTGTGTGTGTGTGTGTGTGTGTGTGTGTGGGTGTGTTGTGTTGTGTTGTGTTGTGTTGTTTGGTGTGGTGGTGGTGGTGGTGGTAGTGTGTGTGTGTGTGTGTGTGTGTGTGTGTTGTGTTGTGTTGTGTTGTGTTGTTTGGTGTGGTGGTGGTGGTGGTGGTAGTGTGTGTGTGTGTGTGTGTGTGTGTGTGTGTGTGTGT
>NC_134900.1:1135000-1137500 GCF_041734735.1 Babylonia areolata | reverse complement strand
TTCCAATCAGAACACTGACTTCATGTTGTCACAGCAGTGTTTTCCAATCAGAACACTGACTTCATGTTGTCACAGCGGTGTTTTCCAATCACAATACTGACTTCATGTTGCCACAGCAGTGTTTTCCAATCAGAACACTGACTTCATGTTGTCACAGCGGTGTTTTCCAATCACAATACTGACTTCATGTTGTCACAGCAGTGTTTTCCAATCAGAACACTGACTTCATGTTGTCACAGCGGTGTTTTCCAATCACAATACTGACTTCATGTTGTCACAGCAGTGTTTTCCAATCAGAACACTGACTTCATGTTGTCACAGCGGTGTTTTCCAATCAGAACACTGACTTCATGTTGTCACAGCGGTGTTTTCCAATCACAATACTGACTTCATGTTGCCACAGCAGTGTTTTCCAATCAGAACACTGACTTCATGTTGTCACAGCGGTGTTTTCCAATCACAATACTGACTTCATGTTGTCACAGCGGTGTTTTCCAATCACAATACTGACTTCATGTTGTCACAGCGGTGTTTTCCAATCACAATACTGACTTCATGTTGTCACAGCGGTGTTTTCCAATCACAATACTGACTTCATGTTGTCACAGCGGTGTTTTCCAATCACAATACTGACTTCATGTTGTCACAGCAGTGTTTTCCAATCAGAACACTGACTTCATGTTGTCACAGCAGTGTTTTCCAATCACAATACTGACTTCATGTTGTCACAGCGGTGTTTTCCAATCAGAACACTGACTTCATGTTGTCACAGCGGTGTTTTCCAATCAGAACACTGACTTCATGTTGTCACAGCGGTGTTTGGAGGCAAAGCAAAGACTGAAGGAGAGGTGGAGAGAGAGACAGACAGACAGGGGGAGGGAGAGAGAGGGGGAGAGAGAGTGAGACAGAGAGAGGTGGAGATAGAGAGAGAAAGAGAGTGGTGGGAGAGACAGAGACACAGAGATAGAGACAGAGAGAGATGTGGAGATAGAGAGGGGTGGAGAGGGAGAGACAGAGACAGAGAGAGAGGTGGAGATAGAGAGGGGTGGAGAGGGAGAGACAGAGACAGAGAGAGAGGTGGAGAGAGACAACCTCCCCCCTCCCCCGCCCCCTCCGTGTTTGTATAAGGGCCTATGGCCGATGTACAATAAAGAATTCAGTGTTCTCTCTCTCTCTCTCTCTCTCTCTTTTTTTTCTTTTTTTTTTCTCTCGTTCTGTTTCTTATGCATGCATAATCTATTCATTTCGTTCTATCATTATCGTGACAAGTGTTCAAGTAATATTGGTGATGGTGGTAGTCACTGTAGTATGCTGCACTTGCCACACATAGATTTCAGAGACAGTAACAATACTGTACCTTTTGAACACCCGGATGTTTCTGGAACTTCTATATTGATGACATCTCTCTCTCTCTCTCTCTCTCTCTCTCTCTCTCTCTCTCTCTCTCTCTATCTATCTATCTATCTCTCTGTGACTCACTGTCCTATCCATCTGTCAATCTTAGTGTATGGGGGGAGTGAGGGGGTGCTGTCAGTGTGTGTGCGCGCGTGTGTGTGTATGTATGTGTGTGCGCTCGCACGCGAGCGTCAGTGTGTGTATGCATGTGTGTGCACGGATGTGGGTGTGTGTGGAGGGCCGGGGGGTGTTTTCTTCATTATGTATACAGTTCTGCATGAAAACCTTTTCCTTTCATTTATGTGTGTGCTATTTGTAATAGATGTAGATTAGCAAGGACAGATTGGAAGAATAGGCAATGCCTAAAATCTTAATCCTTGAATAAAAACGTTTTGAGTTCTGAGTTCTCTCTCTCTCTCTCTCTCTCTCTCTCTCTCTCTCTCTCTCTGCCTCTGTCTCTTCCTCTTTCTCAATGTTCTGCTCTAACAGACCTTCTTCGAGTTAAAAAAAAGAATTATTCCGAAGACATATTGCTACTATACATATCCATGTCTGTTTAGATCCAGTAGGTTCACTGATGTCATCGACTGATTAAAAAGAAAAAAAAAAGATGAGTGCAGTCTAGCTTTATGTTTATTTCGAACACTTCAGGCAAGTGGGAGAAATACTTGTATCCCTAACTGCTGTGGTATCTGGTCATGATTGATGTGTTTACATAGTTGAAGTAGCACGTGTGAAAATCTGTTCTCGCCCCCTCTTCATAATGGGGCCAGTGTCTTAAATGAATAAATCATCTAAATATGAATCTCCCCCCATCTCTGTCTCTCTGTCTCTGTCTCTTTCTCTATCTATCACACATACACGCACACACACAAACACACACACACACACACACACACACACACACACACACACACACACACACACACACACACACACACACACACACACATTCCTCTCTCACTCACGCTTTCTCTCTGTCTCACATCTCCACTCTTTCACTTACTCTCTCTCTCTCCATCTACAACTATGCCCCCCCCCCCTTCTCCTCCTCCTCCTCCTCCTCATCATCATCATCATCCCCCACTCGATCTCTCCCTCTCAC
>NC_134900.1:1122500-1125000 GCF_041734735.1 Babylonia areolata | reverse complement strand
CCCCTCCACTATATAGACCTTGAGTGGTGGTCTGGACGCTAGTCATTCGGATGAGACGATAAACCGAGGTCTCCCTGCTGTGTGCAGCACGGCATGCACTTAGAGCACAGCGTAAAAGAACCCACGGCAACAAAAGGGTTGTTCCTGGCAAAATTCTGTAGAAAGATCCACTTACTTAGAAAAAAACACACCAAACAACCTTGCATGCAGGAAAAAAAAATACAACCATAAAAAAAAAAATGTGTGGCGTTGTAGTGTAGCGACGCTCTCTCTGGGGAGAGCAGCGCGAATCAGTTTCACACAGAGAAATCTGTTGTGATAAAAAGAGAAATACAATACAATACAATGTTATGTTTACACTATACACTATGATAATGTCTATGGTACGGGGCCCGGGAAGAGAAACTGTATGAAACAACGTGTGCTGGCAATATCGGGTCAAGGGTCAAGGGTCAAGGCTGCGCGGTGTCGTTCCGACGATGTTTTCTTATTTTGCCTTGTATGCCTTCTTTCAAGCTGTGTGTGTGTGTGTGTGTGTGTGTGTGTGTGTGTGTGTGTGTGTGTGTGTGTGTGTGTGAATGTGTATGTGTGTGTGTGAGAGAGAGAGAGAGAGAGAGGGGGAGAGAGACTGTGTGTGTCACAGTGTGTGTGTGTGTGTGTGTGTGTGTGTGTGTGTGTGTACTGGTACAGAGACAGACAGAAAATCTAGACGCTGTATTCATATTGTTAACGCGACATAGCCTTTTCTCGTTTTATCCAGCCGAAAATATTGTGATATACAGTCGTATTTATGTTCGTATCTTGTTATGTACTAGCCCCCCCACCCCCAATATTCCCTCCCTCCCCTTCTCTTTCTCTCTCTGTCTCTCTCTTTCTCTCTCTCAGTCTCTCCCTCCCTTCCCCCCCCTCTCTCTCCCCTTCTCTCTCCCTCTCTCTTTCTCTCTCCCCCCTGTTCTATTTCCCGCTGTCAGTTCCGCTGTGCTGGGGTTAAAAAAAAAAGAAAGAAGAAAAAAGAAGATAAAAAAAGAAAAAGAAAAACCACCACCTCCACCAGTTGATTGAATCTAAGCGATCAATGGTGGCTTCATTTCTGTCAGTCTATCGCCTATATCGATGTATATCGATGTATTTGTCGACAGAACAAAACGGCAACAACAACAACAACGAAAAGACGAAACGTGCCGTTCCGTTTAGTGGGTGGGGGTGGGGGGGTTGGGGGGGGGGGGGGGGTTACCAATAAGAGTTCGAGCTTCACAAATAAAAGTGCATCGTTAAGTCGTTAGTAGGGTTTGGTTTTGTTCTTGTCGTTGTTGTTTGTTGTTGTTGTTGTTGTTTCCTGTGCTGACAGTAACAACAACAACAACAAAACGAAGCAAGTGATTGCATCAAACTGATGGACTGAACCTTTCTCAGTGTCGTTCTGCTGTATCGATAACGACTGGAGGGAGGGGAGGAGAAAGAGGAGTTGGGTCTGATTGGGATCATTAATTGTCATGTGACCAAGCGCGCTATGCTTGCTCCAACACTATTCACGCACAAACTACAGCAGACGACGTTTTCCCTCCTAACCCCCCCCCCCCCCCCCCCCCCCCCCCCCGCACAGAATGTGTGACGTCACTCTGCTTACATCATTTTGTCCTGGCCAGACAGCCTGCTGACGGCTCGACCAGTGTCGCGTCGCGGTTCGTCATTGGCTGAGAAAAAACTTGTGTTTCTGTTCCAAAGTATTTAATTAATAGCTCTTTTGTCAGATCAGTAAACTACTAGTATTATATACTGGCAGAATCATCGCGATTCCATCTTTAAGTCTGTTCCATTTATGTTTGCTTACTTTACACTGATTTAACGCACTTGTAATTTTCAGTGATGAGCTCGTTAAAACTGACCCTGTTCAGGTGACTTAAATTAAGATTATAAATTCATCTTCAATAACCAACACTTCATTTTATACTCATTATAAAGTAGGTGTTGAGCTCTTTCTTTTGCAACTTATCCGACGTAAATCGGTTCAGGAATCATTTAGAAATCTGTCACTGAACACCTTTAAACAAACACAATTGTCATTGGATTCTCCGTGATTAGTGACGATCTGCTCGCAAACACACGTGACGGACTTTGCGGTCCGCTAAACTTGCATAAATTGGCACAGTGAGGGATGACATGACCTTAAGGGTGTAGACGCCAATAGGTCGTTAAATTCCAATAGTCGCGATGAGTGGTCATTTTCATACCTGGTCAGTCATCTGACCAGAGCCTGCTCTCTCTCTTGCTGCGTCGAGCAGTGTGTTGTGTCGTGTGTGCCCCCACAATGGCTGACACCTCGCTACGTATTGCTGCACTGTCTTCTTCTCTTAGTTCTCTTCTATTCTCTTCTCTTAGGTTTTCTTCTCATCTAATAACTATTGTAAATAAAACAATAGAAAAACCCATTTGTGACTGGCCTCTATATGTTCCTGGCCTGTGTGTGGGATCTTGTCTATCCTTCAATTAATCATATTTA
>NC_134900.1:1102500-1105000 GCF_041734735.1 Babylonia areolata | reverse complement strand
GGTGGTTTGTGGGGGTTGGGGGATGGAAGAGGGTTTAGGTTTGGCGGCATGCTCGAGGACTGAAAGTGTCAGTTAGATCAAAAGAATAATATGCATGCAGTTATTTGGCAGGGCATCTGTCTGTCTGTCTGTCTCTCTGTCTCTCTGTCTGTCTGTGTCTCGCTCTCTGTGTCTGTGTGTCTCTGTCTCTGTCTGTCTGTCTCTCTCTCTCTCTGTCTGTCTGTGTCTCGCTCTCTGTCTGTGTGTCTCTGTCTGTCTGTCTGTCTCTCTCTGTCTCTGTCTCTCTCTGTATATATATATATATATATATATATATATATATATATATATATATATATATATATATCCCCCTCTCTCTCTGGTTCTCTCTCTCTCTGTCTGTCGCTGTCTCTGTCTCGCGCTGTGTGTGTGTGTGTGTGTGTGTGTGTGTGTGTATGTGTGTGTGTGTGTGCGTGCGTACGTGCGTGCGTGTGCGCGCGCGCGTGTGTGCGTGTGTGTGCGTGTGTGTGTGTGTGTGTGTGTGTCTCCCTTTCTGTCTTTCTGTCCCTCTCTCTGTCCCCCCCATCCCCCCGGCCCCCCTCTCTCTCTTTCTGTCTCTCCCCCCCCCCCTCTCTCTCTGTGTCTGCCCACACTCTCTCTCTCTGTCTCCCCCCCCCCTCTCTCTCTGTCTCTCTCTGTCTGTCTGTCTGTCTGTCTCTCTCTCTCTCTCTCTCTCTCTCTCTCTCTCTCTCTCTCTCTCACACACACTCTCTCTCTCTCACACTCTCTCTCTCTGACCAGTCGGTTACCAAGTGAAGACACAAGCGGTAGAGCGGTGCAAAGAATGCGATACATGTGTCGTGAATGAAGGATGGATTTTGTTCTATATATTATTGTTGTTGTTGTTATTGTGCACGACCGAGGATGGCTAGCTGCCTTCCCTCTCAACAAAAGGGATTTTTTTAAGGGGGGGGGGGGGGGGGGGGGGGGGGGGGGGGGGGGGGGGGGGAAGGGGGGAGGAGACTATCTAAGGCTCCGTATTTATCAGCCTTTGATCCCGGAGTTGAGAGTTTGACCATTGTAGTTATTGTGACTTGTTGTCTTTGTCGTTGTCATTGTTGTTGTGTTGCTTCTTCTTGTTGTTGTTGTAATGGTGGTGGTGGTGGTGGTGGTTGTCGTTGTTGTAGTGGTGGTGGTGGTGGAGGTTATTGTTGATGTTGTTGTGGTGGTGGTGGTGGTGGTGGTGGAGGTTATTGTTGATGTTGTTGTTGTTGTAATGGTGGTGGTGGTGGTGGTGGTGGTGGTGGTTGTCGTTGTTGTAGTGGTAGTGGTGGAGGTTATTGTTGATGTTGTTGTTGTGGTGGTGGTGGTTGTTGTTGTGGTGGTGGTGGTGGTTGTTGTTGTGGTGGTGGTGGTGGTTGTCGCTGCTGTTGATGTCGTCGTCGCTGTTTTTGTTGTTGTCGTTGTTGTTGTTGTGGTTGTGGTTGTCGATGTTGTTGTGGTTGTTGTAGTTCCTGTTGTTGCGGTTGTAGATGTTGTTGTTGTTGTTGTTGAGGTGGTGGTGGTGGTGGTTGTCGTCGCTGTTGTTGTGGTGGTGGTGGTTGTATGGTTCACGATCCATCCAGCTGAATTTCTTTTTATGTCTTGGGAGTTAGGGTCAAGGTTTCTTTCACGTCCAACCAGTCAGTTAGTCAGTCAGGCAGTCAGTCAGTCAGCCAGTCAGTCAGCCAGTCAGCCAGTCAGTCAGTCAGCCAGTCAGCCAGTCAGTCAGCCAGTCAGTCAGTCAGCCAGTCAGTCAGCCAGTCAGCCAGTCAGTCAGCCAGTCAGCCAGTCAGTCAGCCAGTCAGCCAGCCAGTCAGTCAGCCAGTCAGTCAGTCAGTCAGCCAGTCAGCCAGCCAGTCAGTCAGTCAGTCAGTCAGCCAGTCAGTCAGCCAGTCAGCCAGCCAGTCAGTCAGTCAGTCAGTCAGTCAGCCAGTCAGTCAGTCAGTCAGCCAGTCAGCCAGTCAGTCAGCCAGTCAGCCAGTCAGTCAGCCAGTCAGCCAGTCAGTCAGTCAGTCAGTCAGCCAGTCAGCCAGTCAGTCAGCCAGTCAGCCAGTCAGTCAGTCAGTCAGTCAGTCAGTCAGTCAGTCAGCCAGTCAGTCAGCCAGTCAGCCAGTCAGTCAGTCAGTCAGCCAGTCAGCCAGTCAGTCAGTTAGTCAGTCAGTCAGTCAGGCAGCCAGTCAGTCAGTTAGTCAGTCAGTCAGTCAGCCAGTCAGCCAGCCAGTCAGTCAGTTAGTCAGTCAGTCAGTCAGCCAGTCAGTCAGCCAGTCAGTCAGTTAGTCAGTCAGTCAGTCAGCCAGCCAGTCAGTCAGTTAGTCAGTCAGTCAGTCAGCCAGTCAGTCAGCCAGTCAGTCAGTTAGTCAGTCAGTCAGTCAGCCAGTCAGTCAGCCAGTCAGTCAGTTAGTCAGTCAGTCAGTCAGTCAGCCAGTCAGTCAGCCAGTCAGTCAGTTAGTCAGTCAGTCAGCCAGTCAGTCAGCCAGTC
>NC_134900.1:1077500-1080000 GCF_041734735.1 Babylonia areolata | reverse complement strand
AGCTGCCGCTGACCTCACAGTCAAGTGCTACAGGAGTGGGCGGGAATGGCACAGCAGGGTCCTTTTCTCCTGGTTTCTGACCTTTTGGCACGGCTGCAGGGAGGCTGGGGGTGTGGGAGGGGGGTGTGGGGAAGTTGGAAACAGGTAAAGTACTTACCGTGTGAACAACAACGACAGCAACATCAAAATCAGCAACAGGGTGGGTGATCTTGTCAGCGACTGTGTCCTTAGTCCTACGCCATACGCCTTGTACTGATAAGAATGATGACGACAACAACAACAACAATAATAATAATAATGAAGATTATGATGATGATGATTAGTATTATTATCATAATGATAATAATAGTAATAATAATAATGATGATGATGATGACGATAGTGTTGAAATGAACGCTCATTCAGACCTCAAAGAGATTTACGTGCACAAAAATTCATTGAGTATAGATTATGGAAAAACAAATCAGTTTTCTTCAATTTAAACGGACACATATATCACATCTCCTCTCTCTCTCTCTCTCAGACTCTCTCTCCCTCTCCCCCTCACACACACACACACACACACACGCACGCACGCACACACGCACACACACACACACACACACACACACAAAGAAATAATAATGATAACATCCCGACAAAGACTCCGCACATGTTTAATGTCAGAACCATCAATGGAAGCAGATAGATGGTTCTCTCCAGGACTCTTTGGTACCATAACCCCCCAGAAAGACAAAGGAAGGAAGAAAGAAAGAAGAAAGAAAGACAAAGGAAGAAAGAAAGAAAGACAGAAGAAGGAAAGATAAAGAAAGAAAGACAGAGGAAGGAAGAAAGAAAGAAAGACAGAGGAAGGAAGAAAGAAAGACAGAGGAAGAAAGACAAAGGAAGGAAAGACACAGGAAGAAAGACAAAGGAAGAAGGAAAGACAAAGGAAGAAGGAAAGACACAGGAAGAAAGAAAGACAAAGGAAGGAAAGACAAAGGAAGAAAGAAAGACACAGGAAGGAAAGACACAGGAAGAAGGAAAGACAAAGGAAGAAAGACAAAGGAAGGAAGGAAGACAAAGGAAGGAAAGACAAAGGAAGGAAGGAAGACAAAGGAAGAAGGAAAGACAAAGGAAGAAGGAAAGACAAAGGAAGAAGGAAAGACACAGGAAGAAGGAAAGACAAAGGAAGAAGGAAAGACAAAGGAAGGAAAGACACAGGAAGAAGGAAAGACAAAGGAAGGAAGGAAGACAAAGGAAGGAAGGAAGACACAGGAAGGAAAGACAGGAAGAAGGAAAGACAAAGGAAGGAAGAAAGACAAAGGAAGAAAGACTAAGGAAGGAAAGACAAAGGAAGAAGGAAATACAAAGGAAGGAAGAAAGACACAGGAAGGAAAGATAAAGAAAGAAAGAAGTATGAGACGAAACCTGAAAAACAAACCACAAGAGAAGAAGAAAGGAACAAAACAAACAAAGAAAGAACAAGGAAGGAAAGAAGACGTAAAAGGCAAGAAAATAAAAAGAGAAAAAAGGGGAAAAGAGAAGGGAAAAGGAAAGGAAGGAAGAAAGAAGGAAAAATGTCAAAGAAAAATGAGAGAGAGGGGGGAGTGAGAGAGAGAGGGGGAAGTGAGAGAGAGGGGGAGAGAGAGAAAGAGAGAAGGGGAGTGAGAGAGAGGGGGGGGGAGTGAGAGAGAGGGGGAGAGAGAGAGAGAGAGAGAGAGAGAGAAGGGGAGTGAGAGAGAGAGGGGGAAGTGAGAGAGAGGGGGAGAGAGAGAAAGAGAGAAGGGGAGTGAGAGAGAGAGGGGGAGTGAGAGAGAGGGGGAGTGAGAGAGAGAGAGAGAAGGGGAGTGAGAGAGAGAGAGGGGGGGGAGTGAGAGAGAGAGAGGGGGACGAGAGAGTGAGAGGGGGGAGTGAGAGAGAGGGGAGTGTGAGAGAGAGAGGGGGGAGTGAGAGAGAGAGAGAGAGGGGGGGGAGTGAGAGGGAGAGAGAGAGAGAGGGGGGAGTGAGAGAGAGAGAGAGAGAGGGGGGAGTGAGAGAGAGAGAGAGAGAGAGAGGGGGGACGAGAGAGTGAGAGGGGGGAGTGAGAGAGAGGGGAGTGTGAGAGAGAGAGAAAGGGGGAGTGAGAGAGAGGGGGTAGAGAGGGGGGAGTGAGAGAAAGAGAGGGGGAAGAGAGAGGGGGGAGGAAGAGAGGGAGGAAAGTGAGAGAGAGGGGAGAGAGGGGAGAAGAGAGAGAGAAAGGGGGAGTGAGAGAGAGGGGAGTGAGAGAGAGAGGGGGGAAGTGAGTGAGAGAGGGGGATAGAGGGGGGTAGTGGGAGAAAGAGAGGGGGAGAGAGAGGGGGAGGGAGAGAGAGGAGGGGAGAGAGGGGGGGGGGGGGAGAAAGAGAGGGGGAAGAGAGAGGGGGAGGGAGAGAGATGAGGGGGGGTGAGAGGGGGGAGTGAGAGACAGAGGGGGGAGTGAGAGACAGAGGGGGGAGTGAGAGAGGGGAGAGAAAGAGGAAGAAAGACACAGAGAGAGGGG
>NC_134900.1:1062500-1070000 GCF_041734735.1 Babylonia areolata | reverse complement strand
GCGAGAGAGAGGGGAGCCATAGAGGGAATAAATGAATGAATGAATGGATGAATGAATGAATGGATGAATGAGTTCAGTTCAGTTCAGTTCAGTTCAGCTACTCAAGGAGGCGTCACTGCGTTCGGACAAATCCATATACGCTACACCACATCTGCTAGGCAGATGCCTGACCAGCAGCGTAACCCAACGCGCTTAGTCAGGCCTTGTGCGACAAATAAATAAATGAAATTTTTGATTTATATATATATAATATATATACACATTAAGTCGATAAAGAGGAGAGACATACATAACAGAGATAGGTCAGAAAGGGAGGGGATGAATGAATGAATGAATGAATGAATGAATGAGCGAATGAATGAATGAATGAATGAACGTATGTTTTCCAGCTGTCGAAATTATCTTATTATTATCACATTGGCCGACTGCGATATCTGCCATTGTTTTCAAAGGCACACAGTCATACAGACATTGTGGTAACAAGGAGAACGAGGTCAAAACAGACAGACAGACAGACAGACAGACAGACAGACAGAGACAAGGAGAGAGAAGGGGAACTGAGGGAAGGATAGAGTGGAGGAAGGGAGAGAGAGCGATGGGGGGGGGGGGGGGGGGGGTGAGTGGGAGATGGGGATTTTTCTCACATTGACCGACTTCCATATCTGCCGTTGATTTGATAAGAGGCACACTCTCGTACAGACATTATGATAATCAGGAAAACGATGTTGAGATAGAGAGAGAGAGAGAGAGAGAGAGAGAGAGAGAGAGAGAGAGAGAGAGAACACCGAACACAGAACACTGAAATGTTTAATGTCATTAGCTGTAAAGCTCTAGTGACATAGTAGGTACAAATCAGAAGAAAAATGGTGAGAGAGACAGACAGAGACAGGGGGTGGGGAGGGAGAGGAGGATAGTTCAGTAGAGTGAAGGAGGGAGGAGAGAGCATTACTAGAGATGATGGTTCGAGGAGAGAATGAATGAATGAATGAATGAATCTTTATATTTTCCAGCAATGGAGGAAATAGTACATTCATACACATGGTAAGAAGAAGAAAGAAGGAAGGAAGGAAGTACAAGAAGAAGAAGGAAGAAGAAGAAAGAAGAAGAAGAATATATATATAACTTCTATAGGTTCGAGTCTAATGTACGGACCAGACTACTACTACTACTACTATTACTACTACTACTACTACTTCTTTTTTTGTTGTTGTTGTTTATATATATATATATATATATATATATATACATTGGATTATAACTTAGTCCTTAATTCTGCTAAGTTGTCAGACATCTCATTTATTTGCGTCCATTTTGCTGTTAGTATGGAGCCGCGGTAATATGAAGAATACAGAGGTATCTGTGATAATTTAAAAAAAAGAAAAAAAAGATGCGTTTGGATAATATCATCACGAAACGCTTGCTTTTCATGTGGCTATTTATAAGAGAGAAAAGCCAAGGAAAAAAAAAGAGAAAAACTCCTGGTACCTGCTGTCCTGACTATCTGGGCTAGAATTTGATTATAGCGGAGAGTGTCTTGCCCACCAGGTTACATCCCCCACTCTCTCGACCAAGAGGGTTTTAGGACGCAGTCAGCGTTGGGAATGGTTCCCAAAGGCCAACTAGCACCCCACGCCCGCAGCACTCAGAGCCAGTGCAATTTTGCCTCCTAGTTTGGGAGTCATAGTCCTTCACCAAAAGACTAAGCTGTAAATGACTTCCCATTGCACTGGAGAAACCACTGCTAGTCCGCACCGAACAAAGAACAAAGAGTGTCAGTGACACGCACGAACCCAGCAGCCAGAGAAGACAAATAATAAGAATCGTTTCGGCGGTGAACGTACCATGTTGGAAGAGTTGGTCTATAATTAGACGAGTTCATGATGATGATGATGATTATCATCATCATTATCGTCATCATCGTCATCGTCGTCATCATCACACACAGAGTAATGGAGGGAGGAACTAGACACAGCAAGACAAAAAAACAAAACAAAAAACCCCCAAAAAACCAGCAGAGACGGAACAGATTTTTAGATACATTATATAACTTGGCGATTCTTTTTGTTTGTTTGTTTGTTTTTGTTTTTGTCGTTGTTGCTAAATGCAAGTTCGCATCTTTCCCCTCTCTTTACCATCATTCGCTTATTCGCTTATTTATCACCATTGTTGTCTTATTTATTTATTTATTTATTTATTTATGTTTTATTATTATCATTTTATTAGTATTACTAATATTATTACTACTACCTTTTTCTATATTATAATTATTATTTATTTATTTATTTATTTATGCAAGCTTATCTATTATTTATTCAGGTTTTGTCCGAACGCAGTGACGCCTCCTTGAGCTACTGAAACTGAAACTTTACCATCTCTCTCTCTCTCTCTCTCTCTCTCTCTCTCTCTCTCTCTGTGTCTCTGTCTGTCTGTCTGTCTGTCTGTCTCTCTCTCTCTCTCTCTCTCTTCCCACTCTCACACTCTCTCTTACTTTTCGCCACATTTTCTCCATCTCTCTCTATCTCCCTATTCCCCCTCTCTCTCTTTCTCTTCCTCTCTCTCTCTCCCTATCACTCTCTCCTCCCTCCCTCTCTCTCCCTCTTCTACCCACACCCCCACCTCCAGCCTCTTATCTCTTTATCTCTCTCTCTCTCTCTCCCTCCCTCCCTCTCTCTCACTCTCTCTCTCTCTCTCTCTCTATCTCTCTCTCTCTCTCTCTCCCTCTTCTCTCTTTTCCATTTGTCCTCTCATTCTCTCCATTCCACTCTGCTACCCCCCACCCCCCACCCCCACCCCCCGCAACCCCCGCACCCACCACCGCACACACCCCTTCTCTCAGAAATTATTGTTTGGCTATAAATAATTGTTGTAATGATACCATCGTATGTCGAACGTCAGAATCGTGGGAAAAAAGGATCAACATCAACGATAGACAAAAGGAAACACAATAACAAAAAACAAACCAAAAGAACCCACTCATAACCACCACCATAACACTATATAGTAGGGGGCATTAAATATAAATCCTGCACTTTGTGATAAAAATATAATAATTGACATACATGTACAATAAGTCCTAATGAACCCATTGAGCGAGGGATCCACTTTTCCAGTGGCTTGTGGCAAGCGTAAAAATTAATTAAAATTAATTACGAAGACCATTTATACCACTCACACGCGAATGGGACACCATAGTATTTAGCAAGGCGGGATGTGGCATGACCCCGGCCTGACCCGCAGCTGTCAGCACCTTCCCTATTTCAGAGACTGGCGCTTAGCGCGCACTGCGCTGGTTTGGTTGTTCTCATCGCCCATGGCAGACCAGAAACTGAAGTACGGCAATCCTTAGCGACAAAAGTTAGATTTTTAAAACGAAGGTGTTATGCCTTTTTCTTTCTTTCTTTTTAAATTAAAAAAATCATTAAAAAAAATCTGCTATTGAAGTGTGGTAATCAACAATAGGGTATTGCTACTGTGTTTAATTTTTAGATGAAAGTATTATATAACTGTAACTGTACAGTTAACAAAAAAAGTGAATAAATAAATTAATAAATAGATAAATTAATAAATAACGAAAGAAAGAATGACAGAGAGAGAGAGAGAGAGAGAGAGAGAGAGAGAGAGAGAGAGAGAGAGAGAGAAGAAAATTAAAAAGGGATGGTTTAGTTTGTACAAGACAAAATGACCTAATTAATTTACGGACTTAATGGTAGCTATTGACAACCCTGTAGATTGCATATTCTGTAACGAAATATGCTTAAATTGATTTTTTTGTATGATTAGAGCATACAGCCCTGAAGAGGCCTTCACAGTCGACAGGGTTCTGAGCAATGTGAAATTGAAACTTAAAGAAATGAGCTCGCCACAACTGTCTTGCTTTGTTCTCAGAGAGTTATGTCATGTCAAGTATGTGGTTGCTGTGATCCGCCACAGTCCAGGTCGATGACTGAAGACGTGGTGGAAATCAACTGGAATCTTTGTGCGTTATGTCAAACAGCATCACAAGAAACTTTGATCTGCCCAACCAAGCGAGAATGTGCTGGTTACGCCTATGTTACTGAAACCCTTGCTGATTTTAAAAGATTAGGACATTGCCCAATTCTGTTGACCTGTCTTTGATGAAGGAGATGGATATGAAGCAACGTTTCTACATTTTTCTAAGTGGCAGAAGAGATGTAGAACAGAGGAAAGCAGGGACAACCTCTAAAAGGAGACTGGGAGCATATATATATATATATATATATATATATATATATAAGAATTTCAAATCCAGTGCTAGTCCTGTGAAAACAAGAAACATGTTTGGTATTCATGCGAATAAATTAATGCATTTTTTTAAACAGTGATCAGGGTATACTGCAAGGAGCTGGACTTAGGACTTGATTACAAGATGAGAAACTGTGCAGAAGAGCTTCAGGATAAAAGTCTTTTCGTTAAATTTGCTTCAGGGGACATGGTAACAATAGATGTGTACCATACACATGCTCATTTAACTCTATAGACGTGCTGACAATCTGTCAAATGCAAACTCACGAGAGAAAAATAAAGACATGGACGATGATATGTCTCAGTTGTGTAGAATATACACGTATGGACTGGCACAATCAGGAATCGAGCAAACTGAAGTGCATTCATCACGTATCAAACATAAACTTCGCACAGACCTTCCAGACCCCATTGCCACTTTACAAAGCAGAGAAGTGTCCTAATGTTTAACAAAAACCTCGGTGACACCATCAAGAAACGAGCAGTTATGATTCAGAAGCCTCACATCTTGCAAAAACCGCTGAGCTGATTAGAAGTGATCTGTTGTAGCCAGATAGTTCATTCAATGGCAAATTCATCCACAGAATGTCAAGAAAATTGTATACATTTCACCTTAAAGGCGCCCATCAGCATGATGACCAGTGGGCCAGATTCCACTGAAGAATTAACCACTCCACACCAGATTCAAAATGTTGTCAGTATATCACAGATAATTGCATATAAATGCAAAAAATCATTAAAAGCAACATCACATATGCAGCGCAACAGGACACAGACATCATTCCTAATCTACTAGCCTTAAAGTTCATTGTCAGACAAGAAAGCTAGGGCTGGTTGAAATCCTTCATAGCCTTGGCCTTGGAATCTCATACAAGCGTGTGTTGTCTATTTCAACAGATATTGCAAACAGTGCATAGCAAAAATTTGAAACAGACGGTGTAGTTCTTCCGCCAAGAATGATGACAAACATTTACATAGTTGGAGCGGTCGATAAAATTGACCACATCTCAAGATTGACAACAGCGGGAAACACCTTCCATGGGATATTTGATGCAGAATAAGCATGAAGACGCAGATGCAATTATGCACTTCACACCCCTAGTTCAGCAATCGGTGTCAGCCAGAATGGAAATAATGCCCCCCCCCCCCACCCCCCCTCTGTCACCTACACAAAAGTGCATCCAGTTGCTCTGACCTCCAAAGATGCCTAAATACCACCATGTAACGTCAGTGCAAAACCAGCCGTCAGACTTGAAAGCAAGACGCGCAACACTGAAAGTGAATGGTTGGTGTACTGCAAAGGTGTCAGCGTAGTGAGCAAGGACGGAGGGGCGGATGAAGACATCAAGAACCGCATCAACAAAGCGAGGCATGCCTTCAACACCCTGCGGCCAATTTGGAACTCTATATCTCTTTCCACTCACACCAAACTGAGGATCTTCAACATCAACGTTAAGGAGTCCTCTCGTGTGGCTCTGAAACATGGCGAACAACCAAGACGAACACAAGCAAACGACTGGCCTTCATCAATAGATGCCTGCACCATATTTCAAATGATCAGATGACCAGAGACAGTATCAAATGCCTGCCTCTGGAGAAGAACCAACCAGGTGCCCCTTAGTGAGGAGATCAGGAAGAGGAAATGGGGCTAGATAGCAATACCCTTCGAAAGCCTCCAGACGACACCACAAGACAGGAGGCGAGCTGGCTGACCAAAGCAGACCTGGAAAAGAAGCTTGGAGGATGAGATGAAGGCACAGCCGGATGGACATGGGCCCGGCTGAAGAGAGCAGCCAAAAACCGAGTCCGCTGGAGTACTGTTGCATCCCTATGGTCCAGAAGGAGTCAAGAGGCAAAAATCAAATAAAGTCACTGCAAAGGTGTCATTGAAGAAGAACATGAGATCGCCACTGGTACACTTTCCTGGCCAGACTTCCATGCTGCACGTCATGAGTATCTGGACAGACATACTAGCAACATTGGCCATGCTATCAGAAAATGTGCACTGAATCGCAATGACAAAACATGTAATGGACGTCGTGCAGCCTGCGGTGGAGCATCCAGGGCAGCATGGAGTCATTGGACCAACCTGTGTATGCCCTGGGCAAGAAAAAAAGTGAAATGTGAAATTACAGTCACCAGTGTGCGCAACGGTATATTAAAATTTCTGCTTATCCTCCCACATCGGACTGCTGTAAAGGACTGCAGGACAGAAGGCAGTCAAGCATCAGCGACAAGACCCACCACCCTTCCTTGGAAGCACTCTTTACCCTTATGAGAATGAGAAGGATTTTACTATTCTACAATCATTCTTCTCCACATTGAATCTAGTAAGTACGGTATTGTCTGTCAGTGCTGAATGAAAGGCAAAACAAGCGAATTGAGCATATACTATATGTTTGCGGTTTTTGGTGAATGCTTGATATGAATTAAAAACGTATCCAAGCAAAAATGGTTTAGACATGCGTGTGGTGCCTCTGGAAATTGGCAGAGCTGATCGACCTTGATTATACTTACATTCACAGATTTACGATTGATTTTCTTTAATTACAAGTATATAATAAATAATAATAATAATAATAATGGTACTTATATAGCGCTGAATCTTGTGCAGAGACAAATCTAATCGCTTTCGCACCAGGCATTCTCACGCACGCGTAACTCTAAAACTGGAGAAACTAAAGACAAGGAAGAGGCAGGGAAGGGAGGCTATTTTGGGAAGAGGTGGGTTTTAAGGCCAGACTTGAAAGAGCTGAGTGTGGAGACTTGACGAAGCGAAAGAGGAAGTTCATTCCAACTGCAAGGTCCAGAGACAGAGAAAGAACGGCGGCCAACAGTCGAGAGTTTGAATCTGGGTATGCATAAGTGGAGTGGATCCGAAGCTGATCGTAGTGAGCGAAATGGAGTGTAGATGTGAAGGCAGCCACAGAGATAGGAAGGGGCTGATTTGTGAATACATTTGTAGCACAGAGTGCTGATCTTGTGCTTTATTCGGTGTGAGACAGGGAGCCAGTGGAGATGTTGCAAAAGAGGAGTGATGTGCTCAGATCTTTTCTTTCTGAGGACGAGTTGGGCAGCTGAAGGGACTGAATGGATGAAGCAGGCAAACCAGACAATAGAGAGTTACAGTAGTCAAGGCGAGAGAGAATGAGAGAGATGACAAGTCTAGATGTTGCGTCAATGGACAGATATTTCCGGATGGAACTGATGCGCCGCAGTTGACAGTAGCAGGATTGA
>NC_134900.1:1015000-1017500 GCF_041734735.1 Babylonia areolata | reverse complement strand
GTGTGTGTGTGTGTGTGTGTGTGTGTGTGTGTGTGTGTGTGTGTGTGTGTGTGTGTGTGGAAGACAGAGACTTTTTCAGTCGGTACATGAAAGAAGTGCATTTTTATTTATGATTTTATATATGTGTTGTTGTGTGTGTGGTTTTTATTTTTTGTTTGTTTGTTTCTCTTTCTTTCTTTTCGTTGATTGGACATTTTCATAGGCTTTGTTGTTGAATTTTCATTTCATTTTTACTTTGACATTGTGATGGGGTTCCCCCCCCCTCCCCCCCCCCCCCCCCCCCCCCCCCCTCACAATTTCAAACATGTTTTCAGCTACTGGATGGCGGGGGCCGTTGTGGCCGGCTGGTCTGTTAGACGACGTAATAATTATGACGTGGTCTGGTCTCATCCGATCTGGTATCTAAAATAGGGTCTTACACTTACTTTCATTTTTTAACAGGGTCTTACACTGCTCTGATTTGTTTTCCTTAATAGCATCTTACGCTGCTCTTATTTTAAAGGCCTTACAATGCTTTTTTTTTATTTTTTTTAAGTGTCTTAAGTTGCTATTTTTTTTAAATCAGTATCGTCTTACACTGCTGTTATTCTGAATTAGGGCCTTACATTGCCCATTTTTAACAGTATCTCACACTGCTATTTTTAGAAAAGGGGCCTTACATTGCCCATTTTTAACAGTATCTCACACTGCTATTTTTAGAAAAGGGGCCTTACATTGCCCATTTTTAACAGTATCTCACACTGCTATTTTTAGAAAAGGGGCCTTACCTTGCTCATTTTTAACAGTATCTCACACTGCTATTTTTAGAAAAGGGGCCTTACATTGCCCATTTTTAACAGTATCTCACACTGCTATTTTTAGAAAAGGGGCCTTACCTTGCTCATTTTTAACAGTATCTCACACTGCTATTTTTAGAAAAGGGGCCTTACCTTGCTCATTTTCAATAGTATCTCACACTGCTATTTTTAGAAAAGGGGCCTTACCTTGCTCATTTTTAATAGTATCTCACACTGCTATTTTTAGAAAAGGGGCCTTACCTTGCTCATTTTTAACAGTATCTCACACTGCTATTTTTAGAAAAGGGGCCTTACCTTGCTCATTTTTAACAGTATCTCACACTGCTATTTTTAGAAAAGGGGCCTTACCTTGCTCATTTTCAATAGTATCTCACACTGCTATTTTTAGAAAAGGGGCCTTACCTTGCTCATTTTTAATAGTATCTCACACTGCTATTTTTAGAAAAGGGGCCTTACCTTGCTCATTTTTAACAGTATCTCACACTGCTATTTTTAGAAAAGGGGCCTTACCTTGCTCATTTTTAAGAGTATCTCACACTGCTATTTTTAGAAAAGGGGCCTTACCTTGCTCATTTTCTATAGTATCTCACACTGCTATTTTTAGAAAAGGGGCCTTACCTTGCTCATTTTTAACAGTATCTCACACTGCTATTTTTAGAAAAGGGGCCTTACCTTGCTCATTTTTAACAGTATCTCACACTGCTATTTTTAGAAAAGGGGCCTTACCTTGCTCATTTTTAACAGTATCTCACACTGCTATTTTTAGAAAAGGGGCCTTACCTTGCTCATTTTTAACAGTATCTCACACTGCTATTTTTAGAAAAGGGGCCTTACATTGCCCATTTTTAACAGTATCTCACACTGCTATTTTTAGAAAAGGGGCCTTACCTTGCTCATTTTTAACAGTATCTCACACTGCTATTTTTAGAAAAGGGGCCTTACCTTGCTCATTTTCAATAGTATCTCACACTGCTATTTTTAGAAAAGGGGCCTTACCTTGCTCATTTTTAATAGTATCTCACACTGCTATTTTTAGAAAAGGGGCCTTACCTTGCTCATTTTCTATAGTATCTCACACTGCTATTTTTAGAAAAGGGGCCTTACCTTGCTCATTTTTAACAGTATCTCACACTGCTATTTTTAGAAAAGGGGCCTTACCTTGCTCATTTTCAATAGTATCTCACACTGCTATTTTTAGAAAAGGGGCCTTACCTTGCTCATTTTTAATAGTATCTCACACTGCTATTTTTAGAAAAGGGGCCTTACCTTGCTCATTTTTAACAGTATCTCACACTGCTATTTTTAGAAAAGGGGCCTTACCTTGCTCATTTTTAAGAGTATCTCACACTGCTATTTTTAGAAAAGGGGCCTTACCTTGCTCATTTTCTATAGTATCTCACACTGCTATTTTTAGAAAAGGGGCCTTACCTTGCTCATTTTTAATAGTATCTCACACTGCTATTTTTAGAAAAGGGGCCTTACCTTGCTATTTTTAGAAAAGGGGCCTTACCTTGCTCATTTTTAACAGTATCTCACACTGCTATTTTTAGAAAAGGGGCCTTACCTTGCTCATTTTTAACAGTATCTCACACTGCTATTTTTAGAAAAGGGGCCTTACCTTGCTCATTTTTAACAGTATCTCACACTGCTATTTTTAGAAAAGGGGCCTTACATTGCTCTTTTTTTCATTTTCTTTTTTTCCT
>NC_134900.1:997500-1005000 GCF_041734735.1 Babylonia areolata | reverse complement strand
GTAAATAGACAGATAGACAGGTAGACAGAGACATACATACATATATACATACATACATACATATGATAGTCAGTCGTGTCCGACTATGACCGTCAGAACAGCGGGGGAGGCAACTGCTGTCCCCACTATTTGGGCTAGAGTTTGATTGTCATGCAGAGGATTTTATGACAGTCGGCGTTGGGATGGTTCCCAAAGGCCAACTCGCCCCCAAGGCTGAGCCAGTGCTATCTTGCCTCCTAGTTTGAGAGTCATAGTCCTTCGCTAAAGACTATACTGTAAATGATTCCCATACATACATACATACATACATACATAGACACATGCATGTATCATGCATTTGATTATCAGAGAAAGGTAGAAGTTATGTATGATTAGAGATACATATATATCTATGCATATGCATGTATATACTTTTGAGTGTGTGCGCTGCCTGTGTCAGAAATCTTGTTACAATGCAAATCTCTTCACACTATTTTTCTTGGCTCTGAGGGCTGGACGTTAAAAACGCATGGTTTTGTTTTGTTTTGTTTTGTTTTGTTTTCTTCCTCTTCCCTCATTAGAGAAGACTATTTCATTTGTTCACTCTCTCTCATATAGACTCATATTCAGAACAAAAAGCAAGCTGCTCAGCAAGGGGCTCAGTGGGTGGTGTCATAAGTTCGTGAAATCAGTACACAGGCGCTTACTGATCACCACCAAAAGTGGCGCAGCAGCGGTGCAGGGTCTCCTCTGGTGTGTGGCCTTCTGGCGACCGAGCATTGATGGTTCCCTGTGGACAGCTGATGCTGGGACTTCGGTGTGTCCGTGTATACGGGATTCCAGAATGAGCGGCGGAGGTCCAGATGATGGGGTAGCAAAAAAAAGAAAAAAGCACGCCGCTGTTCAATAGAAATATGATTATTTAGACCAGAGAACGAAATCGTACAGATCACAGCGAATGAACGAATGAATGAATGAATAAAATAAATAATAAGATAAACATGGGGAAAATAGAGAATGTTGATTTCAAACGATCCCACAAACTCCAAAATATGCTTTCATAAGCTCAGATTTCAAACTCCACGATTATATTAACCAGAAGCGTTGACTGTGAAAAAAAAAAAAAAATTAGAGAACTAAATCAATTGATTAACTGAATGTGGGTGGAGGGGTTAGTTTGTGTCTCAACGCGTTCCTCTCTGTGGTGTGTGTGTGTGTGTGTGTGTGTGTGTGTGTGTGTGTGTGTGTCTGTGTCTGTGTCTGTCTGTATACGTGTTTGTGCGTGCGTGTGTTCGTGCATGCACCCTGGCTAAGTTTTGAACGTGCACAGGCACACTTTTTTTTCTCGCCCGAAACGAGGCAGAGTTTAACAGATCATATTCATGGTCATACAACTACTGGAATCTTATTTCTTATATCAAGGCCTGACTAAGCGCGTTGGGTTACGCTGCTGGTCAGGCATCTGCTTGGCAGATATGGTGTAGCGTATATGGATTTGACCGAAGGCAGTGACGCCTCCTTGAGCTACTGATACTGATGTTGATTATATTAAAATTTCTTATATCAAAACCCAGGCCCATGTAATTATCCAGATTTCCCCCCTTTCCCTTCTCCTATCTCCCCCTCACCCCTATCCACCATCCCCCCCACCCCCCGCACACCTCCCCGATGCCTTTGATGTCGCTGTCTGATAAATCACAGGTTCGGTACCGGAGTAGTCTGGCGAGCGTGCTGGTATGCGGAATCTATGGCGACGTTTTATTGTCAAACTTCGAAGTTTGGACTTCCCCACTGAGAAGAGACACGTTCTCTTCGGCAGCCCCGTCACGCTTTCGCCTGTGGTTCTGTGTGTGTGTGTGTGTGTGTGTGTGTGTGTGTGTGTGTGTGTGTGTGTGTGTGTGTGTGTGTGTGTGTGTGTGTGTGTGTGTGTGTGTGTGTATGCATGTATGTATGCATGCACATATGCATGTATGTGTGTAATGTAATGTATGTGTGTGTATGTAATGTTAGTATCATATATGTATGTAACGTATGTAGTATAATGTACGCAGTATTATGTATGTATGTAATGTATGTAGTATCAAGTATGTATGTACTGAATGTAATGTAATATACGCATGTATGTAATGCAACATACTGTAATGTATGTATGTTTGTAACGTAATGTATGCATGCACGTACGAATATGTACATCTTATATGATAGTTAGTCGTGTCCGACTGTGAGCATCAGAAGGATGGCCAGGCTGACCACAGCTATCTGGGGGTATCATTGGATTGTAGCGGAGAGTGTATTGTCCCAGTTAACCCCCTCCCTCCCTCTCTCTCTGTGCCTTTCTCTGTCTGTCTCTCACCCCTCTCTCTCTCTCTCATCTCTCTCTTCCTCTCTCTCTCCCTCTCTCTCTCCATCTCTCTCTCTCCTCTCTCTCTCTCTTCCTCTCTCTTCCTCTCTCTCTCCCTCTCTCTCTCTCTCCATCTCTCTCTCCTCTCTCTCTTCCTCTCTCTCTTCCTCTCTCTCTCTCCTCTCTGTCTTTTCCTCTCTCTCTTCCTCTCTCTCTTCCTCTCTCTCTCTCTTCCTCTCTCCATCTCTCTCTCTCCATCTCTCTCTCTTCTCTCTCTCTCTCTTCCTCTCTCTCTCTCTCTTCCTCTCTCTCTCCCTCTCCCTCTGTCTCTCTCTCTCTCTTCCTCTCTCTCCATCTCTCTCTCTCTCTCTCTCTCTCTCTCTCTCTCTCTCTCTCTCTCTCTCTCTCTCTCTCTCTTCCCCCTCTCTCTCTCACTCCCCTCTCTCTCTTTCTCTCTCTTCCTCTCTGTCTTCCTCTCTCTCTCCCTCTCCCTGTCTCTCTCTCTCTCTCTCTCTCTCTCTTCCCCCCTCTCTCTCTCACTCCCCTCTCTCTCTCTCTCTCTCTTGGCCAAGAGGCCTTTATAAAACTCAGCGCTGGGGTTGGACGGACCTCAAAGGCCAACTTTGCCCTCAAGGCTGCAACACTCAGAGCCAACGCGTTCTCGTTGTGTTTGTGGTTTTTTGTTGTTGTTGTTTTGTTTGGTTTTTTGTTGTTGTTTTTTTTTAATTGATTTTTTTTCCCGCGTGCATTCCTGTATGAAAATCTTGTGCATTGAATTTAAACATATAATGTACTCGTGATTTTTTTTTTGATTTTTTTTTTACAAAGCTTAAAAAAGCAACAAACGAAAAACGTTATTGTGTGAAATTTCATTGTTTCATGTTCTTTCTGTCTGTCTGTCTTCCTTCCTGCTTTCCTGTCTTTCATCCTTTCTCTTTTCCCTGTTTGTTTCTTCCTTCCTTTCTGCGCCCCTTGCTTTCTTTTTTCTGTATTATTTCTTTCTTCCTTCCTTCCTTCCTTTATTCATTCATTCTTTCTCTTTTCCCTGTTTGTTTTGTCTTCTTTCGTTCCTTCCTGCGCCCCTTGCTTTCTTTTTTCTATACTATTTCTTTCTTTCTTCCTTCCTTCCCTCATTCATTCATTCATTCATTCTTTTCTTCCTTCCTTCTTTCCTTCCTCCCTTCCTTTCCTTCCTTCTTTCCTTCCTCCCTTCCTTCCATACCTTCCTTCCTTTCTTTCCTTCCTTCTTTTTTCCTTCCTCCCTTCCTTCCATACCTTCCTTCCTTCTTTCTTTCCTTCCTTCTTTTTCCTTCCTCCCTTCCTTCTTTCCTTCTATCCTTCCGTCCTTCCGTCCTTCCTTCCTTCCTTTCTTTCCTTCCATTCCTTCCATTACCCTTTCTCTTTTTTCTCTCTCTTATTTTTAATTTTCTTTACTTACTTCCTTTCATTTAAAAAAAAGTATTTCTGACTTCTTTGCTTTTTCTTTTTTTCATCTTTACTTTCCTCTCCCCATCCTTTTCTTTCATCCTTTTTTTCACTTTTCTTTCTTCCTTCCTTCTTTCTTCCTTCCTCACTTCTTTCCTTCCTCTCTTCCTTTCCTTCCTTCCTTTTCTTCCTTTCTTTCTTTCCTTCCTTCCTTCCTTCCTTCCTCCCTTCCTTTTGTTTGCCTGCTTGTTGAATGTCTTTTGACTGAGGGCCGGATGAAAACAAGTCCTTGCTTTATTCCAGTTCCCCCATTAAATAGAATTCATTCCTTCGTTCTTTTGTTCGTTCGTTCGTTCGTTCTCCCTCGCTTCCTTTCTTCCTTCAACCCTTCCTTCCTTCCTTCATTACAAACCTTGTGTTGTGTTGCTCTGTCTTGCTTATTCCAGTTCCCTCATTGAATAAAATGCAATCATTCGGTCGTTTGTTCGTTCGTTCGTTCATTCTTCCTCTCTTCCTTTCTTTCTTCATCCGTTCATTCCTTCCTTCCTTCCTTCCTTCTTTCCTTCCTCCCTTCATTACAAATCTTGTGTTCTTTTGCCGTGTCTTGCTTATTCGAGTTCCCTCATTAAATGTAATTCATTCATTCATTCATTCATTCATTCATTCATTCATTCATTCATTCATTCTCCATCCCTCCCTCCCTTCCTTCCTTCCTTCCCTCCTTCCTCCAGAACAAATCTTGTGTTGTTTTGCCGTACCTTGTCTTGTTGGCTCCTGGCGAAGTCACTACCCCTCCCACACAAACAGTTGCGCAACACACGTGGACAAAACGAAACAGGCAGGTGACCTTTAAGGTGTGGAGCTTTTTACTGGGCACTTTACTGGAGTAACAGCAAGAACGGACGTGGTTTATGTTGTTGTTGTCTTTTTGTAAGACGTAGTTTGACCCCCTCCCCCCCCCCTCCCGGGGACCCAGTGCCGACAGCCAGGTAGACAAGGTAGGTAGGTAGACAGGTAGGTAGGTAGACAGGTAGGTAGGCAGACAGGGAGGTAGGCAGATAGGTAGGTAGGTAGGCAGACAGGGAGGTAGGTAGATAGGTAGGTAGGTAGACAGGTAGGTAGGCAGACAGGGAGGTAGTCAGATAGGTAGGTAGGTAGGTAGGCAGACAGGTAGGTAGGTAGACAGGTAGGTAGGTAGACAGGGAGGTAGGTAGACAGGTAGGTAGGTAGATAGGTAGGTAGGTAGGTAGGCAGACAGGTAGGTAGGCAGACAGGTAGGTAGGTAGACAGGGAGGTAGGCAGACAGGTAGGTAGGTAGACAGGGAGGTAGGCAGACAGGTAGGTAGGTAGACAGGGAAGTAGGCAGACAGGTAGGTGGGTAGACAGGGAGATAGGTAGATAGGTAGGTAGGTAGACAGGTAGGTAGGCAGACAGGTAGGCAGTGTTGCAACGTCTCCACGAGTCCAGTAATGATCGAACTGGACTTACTACCAGGGTGGATGGACGGATGGGCGGGTGGGTGGAAAGAACCAGGAGGGAACACAGCCAGGAAGAAGGAAAAGAAAGGAATGAATGAATGAATGATGAATGAATGAATGAATGACAAGCGGAATAGATTAATGAATGAATGACTGGGCACTTTACTGGAGTAACAGCTCAAACCAGACGTGTTTCTTGTTGTTGTTGTTTTATGCAAGACGTAGTTTGATCCTCTGGAGACCTAGTGCCGGCAGACAGGTAGGTAGGTAGGTAGGTAGGTAGGTAAGGTAGACAGGCAGGTAGGTAGGTAGGTAAGGTAGACAGGCAGGTAGGTAGGTAGGTAAGGTAGACAGGCAGGTAGGTAGGTAGGTAGGTAAGGTAGACAGGCAGGTAGGTAGGTAGGTAAGGTAGACAGGCAGGTAGGTAGGTAGGTAGGTAAGGTAGACAGGCAGGTAGGTAGGTAGGTAAGGTAGACAGGTAGGTAGGTAGGTAGGTAGGTAAGGTAGACAGGCAGGTAGGTAGGTAGGTAGGGTGGGTGTGGGAAGGTAGGTAGATAGGGTGTGGGAAGGTAGGTAGGGTGTGGGAAAGTAGGTAGGTAGGTAGGTAGGGTGTGGGAAGGTAGGTAGGTAGGGTGTGGGAAGGTAGGTAGGTAGGTAGGGTGGGTGGGTGTGGGACGGCAGGTAGGTAGGTAGGTAGGTAAGGTAGACAGGTAGGTAGGTAGGTAGGTAGGTAAGGTAGACAGGCAGGTAGGTAGGTAGGTAGGTAAGGTAGACAGGTAGGTAGGTAGGTAGGTAGGTAAGGTAGACAGGCAGGTAGGTAGGTAGGTAGGTAAGGTAGACAGGTAGGTAGGTAGGTAGGTAGGTAGGTAAGGTAGACAGGCAGGTAGGTAGGTAGGTAGGTAAGGTAGACAGGCAGGTAGGTAGGTAGGTAAGGTAGACAGGCAGGTAGGTAGGTAGGTAGGTAAGGTAGACAGGCAGGTAGGTAGGTAGGTAAGGTAGACAGGTAGGTAGGTAGGTAGGTAAGGTAGACAGGTAGGTAGGTAGGTAGGTAAGGTAGACAGGCAGGTAGGTAGGTAGGTAGGTAAGGTAGACAGGCAGGTAGGTAGGTAGGTAAGGTAGACAGGTAGGTAGGTAGGAAGGTAGGTAAGGTAGACAGGCAGGTAGGTAGGTAGGTAGACAGGCAGGTAGGTAGGTAGGTAAGGTAGACAGGCAGGTAGGTAGGAAGGTAGGTAAGGTAGACAGGCAGGTAGGTAGGTAGGTAGGTAGGTAGGTAAGGTAGACAGGCAGGTAGGTAGGTAGGTAAGGTAGACAGGCAGGTAGGTAGGAAGGTAGGTAAGGTAGACAGGCAGGTAGGTAGGTAGGTAGGTAAGGTAGACAGGTAGGTAGGTAGGTAGGTAGGTAAGGTAGACAGGTAGGTAGGTAAGGTAGACAGGCAGGTAGGTAGGTAGGTAGGTAAGGTAGACAGGCAGGTAGGTAGGTAGGTAGGTAAGGTAGACAGGCAGGTAGGTAGGTAGGTAGGTAAGGTAGACAGGTAGGTAGGTAGGTAGGTAAGGTAGACAGGCAGGTAGGTAGGTAGGTAGGTAGGTAAGGTAGACAGGTAGGTAGGTAGGTAGGTAGGTAAGGTAGACAGGCAGGTAGGTAGGTAGGTAGGGTGGGTGTGGGAAGGTAGGTAGATAGGGTGTGGGAAGGTAGGTAGGGTGTGGGAAAGTAGGTAGGTAGGTAGGTAGGGTGTGGGAAGGTAGGTAGGTAGGGTGTGGGAAGGTAGGTAGGTAGGTAGGGTGGGTGGGTGTGGGACGGCAGGTAGGTAGGTAGGGTGTGGGAAGGTAGGTAGGTAGGCAGGGTGTGGGAAGGTAGGTAGGCAGGTAGGTAGGGTGTGGGAAGGTAGGTAGGGTGTGGGAAGGTAGGTAGGGTGTGGGAAGGTAGGTAGGTAGGTAGGCAGGTAGGTAGGGTGTGGGAAGGTAGGTAGATAGGTAGGTAGGGTGTGGGAAGGTAGGTAGGTAGGCAGGGTGTGGGAAGGTAGGTAGGCAGGTAGGTAGGGTGTGGGAAGGTAGGTAGGGTGTGGGAAGGTAGGTAGGGTGTGGGAAGGTAGGTAGGTAGGTAGGCAGGTAGGTAGGGTGTGGGAAGGTAGGTAGGTAGGTAGGTAGGGTGTGGGAAGGTAGGTAGGTAGGCAGGGTGTGGGAAGGTAGGTAGGTAGGTAGGTAGGGTGGGTGGGTGTGGGACGGCAGGTAGGTAGGTAGGGTGTGGGAAGGTAGGTAGGTAGGTAGGTAGGGTGTGGGA
>NC_134900.1:987500-992500 GCF_041734735.1 Babylonia areolata | reverse complement strand
TTTGTTTTGTGTTTTTGTTTGTTTTTTGTTTTTTCTTGTTGTTTCATTTGATTTGGGTTTTTGACCATCAGACAAAGCAGCCTGTGTGTGTGTGTGTGTGTGTGTGTGTGTGTGTGTGTGTGTGTGTGTGTGTGTGTGTGTGTGTGTGTGTGTTAGAAGTTAATAATGTCCCTTCGTGAGCACCCTTGCATGTACGTCGATCCGGCTTTTTTTTATGTTGATGTCTGTGCGTTTGTGTGCGTGCGTGCGTGCTTTGCTCGTTTGGAGATGATGACTCTTTGCTGAGGAATAAGACCTGCTTCCTGGTGGCCTCTTGCTGACTGGCTGCAGAAAGCCGGCAGACATCGCCCTCCCGGTGTAGCAGCTCTGTGTTTTTACCACCCTATGAAATATTCCCCCCCGGGAGGGATGGGGGAGGGGTCAATCACATCTTACCAGCTTCAGTAGACTAGCCCGGAATGACCATGTAATCAAATCAAATCAAATCAAAAGCACTTTATCAATCCACATGGAAATTAAGTTGTGCAATCACAGGCTCGGTGTAGACGCCAACATAAAATGATCATGTGCAGCATAAACAGAGATTCAAACTAGTCAAATGAGAACTCCCAATAGCTGACGATAGACTACCTGACGATAGGTGCGAACTCAGAACTGGTCAGAACTGACTCTCCCTGCAGCTGGATTTACGCCTCCCATCCACCCCCTCTCCTCACCCCCCCCCCCCGCTCCCCAACCGCACCACCCTAGTGGTGGATAGGAAGGGTCATTGTAGGCTAGCTTTAAAATGACCACCGCCGGCCGTAATAGCCGAGTGGTTAAAGTGTTGGACTTTTCAATCTGAGGGTCCCGGGTTTAGAATCTCGGTAACGGCGCCTGGTGGGTAAAGTGTGGATTTTTGTGTGTGTGCCATGGAAGCTGCGATACTAAACACACACACACACACACACACACACACACACACACACACACACACACACACACACACATCATTATCATCATCATCATCATCACCATCATCACAAATGACCCAGAGAACGTAGACAGAATAACCCCAGGGTAAAACCAATCAGGTGGGGGTAGTGTGAGGCTCAGTCTTACACCGGAGTGACAACATCAGTATCAACATTATCATCATCATCATCATCATCACCATCATCACAAATGACCCAGAGAACGTAGACAGAATAACCCCAGGGTAAAACCAATCAGGTGGGGGTAGTGTGAGGCTCAGTCTTACACCGGAGTGAACAACATCAGTATCAACATTATCATCATCATCAGGGGAAATAATCTGACACGAAGGGAGGGGGTGTCGTCGTTGTCTCCCATGGCTAATCGCTTTGTCTGGAAGGGGGGTGGGTGGGGGAGGGGGGGGAGCACTGAGCTGAATAGAGCTCAATGGGGGGAAGGGGGGGGGGGACAAAATACTGGATGTGTCTTCCATGCCTTCACTGTGTGCGCGTGTTTCGAGATATGCAAACTGTAAACTGTCTTCTCTTGTTTCAAAGTATGCATGCTTATCTCCCTGTGTCTCTGTCCATGTCTCTGTCCCTGTCTCTGTCTGTCTGCCTGTCTGTCTGTCCTCTCTCTCTCTCTCTCTCTCTCTCTGTATATATATATATATATATATATATATATATATATATATATATATATAACTCTTTCTCTGTATATATATATATTATATATATATATATATATATATCTTTCTCTCCATCCCCCCATCTGTGTGTGTGTGTGTGTGTGTTTCTGTCTGTCTGTCTCTCGCTCGCTGTCTCCCCTCCCTCTCTCTCTCTCCCCCCCCTCTCTCTCTCTCCCCCCTCTCTCCCCCCTCTCTCCCTCCCCCCCCCTCTCTCTCGCCTCTCTCTATCCCCCTCCCTCTCCCTCCCTTTCCACCTGTTTCCCCTCTCCCACACTCTCTCTCTCTGTGCCTCCCTCTCTCCCCCTCCTCTCTCTCTCTCTCTCCTGCTTGTCTCATTCTGCCTGCCCGTCTGTCTCTCTGTCTCTAACTCACTGTGTCTGCCTGCCTCTCTCTTTCTTCCTACCTCTGTCCCTGTCACACACACACACACACACACACACACACACACACACACACACACCCTACTACACACACACACACACACACACACACCCTACTACACACACACACACACACACACACACACACACACACACACACACACTAATGATAAGACAAATCAAAACGCTTTCGCACCAGTCATTCACACGCATGCATAGCTCTAAAACTGGAGAAACTGAAGACAAGGAAGAGGCAGGGAAGGGAGGCTATTTTGGGAAGAGGTGGGTTTTAAGGCCAGACCTGAAAGAGCTGAGTGCGGAGACTTGACGAAGCAAAAGAGGAAGTTCATTCTAATTGCAAGGTCCAGAGACAGAGAAAGAATGGCGGCCAACAGTCGAGTATTTGAATCAGGGTATGTGTAAACTGAGTGGATCCGAAGCTGATCGTAGTGAGCGAGATGAAGTGTAGAGGTGAAGGCAGCCACAGAGATAGGAAGGGGCCGATTTGTGAATACATTTGTAGCATAGAGTGCTGATGTTGTACTTTATTCGGTGTGAGACAGGGAGCCAGTGGAGATGTTGCAAAAGAGGAGTGATGTGCTCAGATCTTTTCTTTCTGAGGACGAGTCGGGCAGCAAAGTTTTGTATGCGCTGAAGGGACTGAATGGATGAAGCAGGCAAACCAGACAATAGAGAGTTACAGTAGTCAAGGTGAGAGAGAATGAGAGAAACGACAAGTCTTGATGTTGCGTCAGTGGACAGATATTTCCGGATGGAACTGATGCGCCGCAGTTGACAGCAGCAGGATTGACATGTCTGACTGACAATTTTTTGCATGGACAGTGTGTTGTCAAGGACAACGCCGAGGTTCCTGACTGAACTGGAAAGAGGGATGGATGTACTGCCAAGTTTGATTGTGTCAGTTGTGATGGAAAAAAGTTTTTGTTTAGTTCCTATGATCATTGCTTCAGTTTTGTCCGCGTTCAATTGTAACTTATTTAGAGTCATCCAGTTATGAATGTCCAGAAGCAGTTGGATTTTCTTGCAAGAGCGACGACAATTTTCAGGAGTTGAGTGTCATCAGCATAAGAATGATGACTGACATTGTGGCGGTTGATAATTTCAGCGACAGGGGCAGTGTACAGTGTGAAGAGCACTGGGCCTAAAACAGATCCCTGTGGGACTCCATGTTCGATTTTAACGGGTTCAGAATGGAAATTATCAAAACACACACACACACACACACACACACACACACACACACACACACACACACACACACACACACACCACACCACACCACACCACACCACAACACAACACAACACAACACAACACAACACAGCACATTCCGAGGAAAAAGGACCAAAAGAAAGGACATGACAGGACGGAAGAAGAACTGACCCTCATAATAATATTACTAAAGCAAGTAAATTGGACCCTTCACAAAATTCACAATAATACGACCGGTGTATGTGTGTGTGTGGAGGGGATCGGGGGGGCGGTGGGAGGGGGGGTTGGGGGGGGGGGATGGGGGAACAACAGTCACATCCTCCCCCTTCCCCCCCTCGCCCCCTCCGGACTTCCACCACCACCTTCCCTCCCCCCTTTCTTCAACTTCCGGGCAGGGCGGGATGCAGGGCGCCGGACAGTCTGCCCTGCCCCCCTCCCCTCATCACCCCCCCACACACACACACACACACACACACACACCCTGTGACGTCAGTCAGAGACTGAGGGGTCCTCTCGTGTGACACACGCTCTCCCTCTTCCGGTTCTAGAAGCCGGCACTTCCTCATCACCATCAGCTCTCTCTCACACACACTGAAACACTCTCTCTCTCTCTCTCTCTCTCTCTCTCTCTCTCTCTCAGCCTCCTTTGCCCCCCCCCTCCCCCACAATCCCTTGCCCCCACCACCCCTCCCTCCTCCTCACCTCTCCCCTCCCCTACCTGTACCACCACCCACCTCCGCACCCCCTTCATTTCATTCATTCATTCACTGCATTCATTCATTTCTTTCACTACATTCATTCATTTCATTCATTCACTGCATTCATTCATTTCATTCATTTGTTTCATTCATTCATTCACTGCATTCATTCATTCATTCACTGCATTCATTCATTTCATTCATTCATTCACTGCATTCATTCATTTCATTCACTGCATTCATTCATTTCATTCATTCATTCACTGCATTCATTCATTTCATTCACTACATTCATTCACTTCCCGCGGCGTCCATCTTCCCCCCTTCTCTCCCACCCCTGCCCCTCCTCCCCTCTCTCTCTCTCTTGTTCTCCACCTCTCTTGGTTCACCCAGCCCCCCCTCTCTTCCTCCCGCGTCCCCCTCTCACCTCCACCTCTCAACCCCCCCCCCCCCCCCCTCTCCATCTCATTTTCTGTTCTTTTTCTCTCTTTCCTCTGATCTGATAACAGGGAAATACTAAGTCGATTGACCGATCTGCGCGCGTGCGTGCGTGTGTGTATGTGTGTGTGTGTTTGTGTGTATGTGTGTGTGTGTTTGTGTGTGTGTGTGTGTGTGATGTGGGTGTGTGTTTGGGTGTGTGTGTGTGTGTGTGTGTAGAGATAGACAGTGTGTGTGGGTGTGTGTGTGTGTGTGTGTGTGTGTGTGTGTGATGTTTATCGAAATGTGTTCGTTACGTCAAACTTTTCTCTTTTTTTCTTTCTGTCTTTGTTTCGTTCTCCCTTTCTGTCTTTGTTTCGTTCTCCCTTTCTGTCTTTGTTTCGTTCTCCCTTTCTGTCTTTCTCTCCTCTAAAAATAGCAGAAAAAGTGATGGACCACTCTGTGAGGGGGTGGGGGTGGAGGCGAGAGGAGGGATGAGGGTGGTGGTCATTGAGTAGTGTTTGTTAGTGCGTACGTGTGTGTGTGTGTGTGTGTTTGTGTGTGTGTGTGTGTGTGTGTGTGTGTGTGTACAGAGACAGACAGACAGATACATACATACATACATAC